>NC_060020.1:1800000-2100000 GCF_021134715.1 Daphnia pulex | reverse complement strand
AATACCGACTAAAACAAGGATCTCATCCACTAAATAATTAATTTCACGCAGGCTGTCATTCTTTGCTTGGCTTGCGGAGTACAAGCCGGTACCCCTCTTGTCGGATATGGAAGTAACACTTTCAATGAAATATTCTCCACCGGATTTCAAAACGGCCTAGGTGGCTATGGAGCTGGGTAAAACAATCCGCAATTATGCTCTAAAGAAGGCAAAAGGAATAATCTAATATTTTATTTTGTGTTGATAGTACTGTTGCCGGAGCCATTGGTGCCTACGGTCAATTCACTGGAATCGGTACCGTTGGAGTTGGTAAGTAAAACCCAGAATGACTCATATGCTTGTCAACCAAATCTAAATATTTTCAATGTAAACAGGTCAAGCGCTGACTGCCGGAAAAGGCTACAACCCCTACGCCGGCGGTGGTGGTAATATTTTCATTTTGTCTTTGGTAAAAGATATCGTTTGAAAAAATGTGTTAATAATCTATTCTCCTTTTCGTAGGCTCTGGCGGCAATGGTTTCGGTGGTTTCGGAACTGGGCAAACTGGTAACTACCACTAAAAGCCAACTGACGACGACGTCACACAATTTACTTAAGGACGAGTGCGCCGGACGAATTTTTATCACGTTTCATATTTCACCGCAATCCTATGCAATGCCTTCTTGAATACTCGGAAAAATATTTTGTTATGTGTCTCAAAAGCTCTTTACTGGATACAGAGCTTTAGAAACTTTCAAAATTGCCATGCTGAAATAAAAGTTTAGATTCAATTCTCCAGTCTATTTAAAGCTACTCATTTATTATTATTTAAAAAAAAAAGCTTTCTATCGAAATAGGGTTGTCAAAACTCATTCAAACGCGGTGGATTCTCATTGGCTGTCGGAGAATGAAACAACGTCTCCCAGATGGCGTAGGTGTCGTAATCATTGCCTTGGAAACGAAGTCCTCTAGCAGACGAAATTTACCAGAATTTTCAGTTGAAACTCAAAAAACCATATGTGAATGTTATATTTTGCATGGTCAAACACATGAAAACGGGGCAAGTTCAATATGTTTGCAACGAGTACCCAGCGTAGTTTTTGGATGTTTAAAGATGAAAATGATGTTTCTAATGCCCGGCTCAGTGCCAACATAAAATATATTTCAAGCCGAGGGAGAAATATGACTGTAAGTTGCTTCCAGGAAGTGTGACCAACATGGCATGATAATCAATGTGTACTATTTAACAGGTTGAAGAGCAAGAACTCCATTTTTTGAACGTGACAGAGGAAAAAATTTTGATTATGAGTTATGAATACCAGCTCAGAGACTTTTGCAGAAAATTCCTCCCTCCTATGCCTCGCTATGTGATAGGAACAGCTTTGCACTACCTAAAGCGTTTCTATGTCAACAATTCTGTCATGGACTATCCACCCAAAGAGATCCTGTAAGTTATTTGTTAATTAAATACCTGAATTTGCAATAATCATTTATTCTTATAGTGTTACTTGTGTCTACTTGGCTTGCAAAGTGGAAGAGTTCAATGTTTCTATGGATCAATTTGTCGGTAACCTGAAAGGAGACAGAGAAAAGGCTGCTTCCATTATTTTGAACAATGAACTTCTTCTAATGCAACAACTTGACTATCAATTGACTGTCCATAATCCTTTTCGACCGTATGTACATTTCATTGTCTTTCCCTTTGCTGCAATTTTCTTTTGCTCAACATTAATCCTGATTTATAATTTTGCAGGCTTGAAGGCTTGATGATTGACATGAAAACAAGATTTCCAACCTTCAGTGACCCTGAGAGACTGAGATCAGGAATTGATGAATTCCTCGAACAAGTTTTTTACACTGACGCTATTTTGATCTACTCCCCGTCTCAAATTTCTCTGGCAGCCATCATTCATTCCGCGAGCACTTCTAAGGAAAATGTCGACGAATACATTACGAAAATTTTGTTTTCCGAAGACCAGAAACGCTTATTAAATCTCATAGAAGCAGTGAAAAGTAAGAGTTCTAACTTTCCTTCTATTTTCCTCGTAATAGAGATGGTTTTTCCGATTGCCGAACTTCATTGTTTGCTTTCACTTTTATCAAAGAAATCCGTGTGATGGTGCGGAACGTTCAAACACCTCATCGAGATGTCATCAAAGCTTTGGAAAAGAAGCTTCAACTCTGCTGCAATCCCGACAACAACAGTGAAAGCCCAGCGTAATTGCCATTCTTATTTTGTCAATTCAACATGAATTTTAACTGATCCTTTCATAACTTTCAATGTGTTTTGTCTTAGATTCAAGAAGAGGATGAAGCAATCTTTTGACGACGAAGAATCTTTCGAAGATGGCCAGTATCCGTCCGCCAACTCAGATCAAGTTCGCAGTATGTTAATGGGAATGTCCGAAATGGGTAAAATTTAAACGCATTCCCCACGTTTTTTCGACCAGACATCCTATAAAATTTACAGTGCTTCCTGTTCCCACACTTATTCCGGCTTGTGCGTCGATTTCTCGAGTTCCCGTGTGCTGCAAATGTCTGTGCGCTGTACATTGAATGTATGTCTGCCGCACACAATAAATTCAATTAGATGAAATTCAAATACATTCTTGATGAACTGAAATACATGAAATTGGAATGGAATACTTACATGGAATACAATCGAATACATATCAGGCGATGGTGTGATTACAAGTTGCCGTTGAGACTAGTAATACTCATGTATACCTTGTTCTTTTGGCATAACGTTTACGGGTTCGAGTGTCACACATTATTGAATCACGAAAGCTATCTATGGCGGAAAATAATCAAGCGAAACGATGGGAAGTGAGATAATAATAGATGTACTTGGAATAACTCTGATGTCACGAAAAATCACAGGATTTTGAAAACGTAACATGTGTTTATAACATCAACGCGAGATCATGATGTAAGATGCCATTTGTTTCGGTCCGAGCTTTTCTGGAACACAGCAACATCAGAAAGATATGGAATTTGACAAAGGGGTAGGGAATACTACTAAGATTAAATCAGTTATCGAGATATATGGTCATCGAAGTTCGGTTGATCAAACCGTATTTTTTCTAGCTATCGGTTTAACCGAACAAAAGCGGAATTTTTCAAAGTTTTCATTCATAACTTGAAAAAGCAAATTTGTTATTTTACCAAGGGCATCTAGATGGCGCAACGAAAGTGTGGGGTTTGAAAAATAAAATAATTTGAAAATTTCCAGACGGTAAATGTTGGCTCCGCTTTCTATCGGGCGCTTAAAGTTCAATCATGTCGACGAAGCACGGAAGAATAATAATTCATCCCTTTCTCCCGCTATGTTGCAGATATTCAGCTGGACATGAGGGTATGAGGGTTGACCTTATAGTCTAGACTGAAATCTGCAAAAATGATTGCGTCGCCTTCAGGCCAGTATCTACCTGGGAGCCCGTCACACTTCATCGATTTACGTAGTGAATGCATCAGTGTCCGATTTGTTTCTCATGAACGATTTTTCTCGTTTATTATGAAGAGCAGCAATCAACGAATGCCATATAAAGTCGCTGCATTATTAACAGGTTGTTGACAAACCTTAACAGCAAAGTGAAATTTTTGTTTAAAAACATCCAACACAAATTGCCAGAAGGAATCCTTTTAACATTATTATTCTTCACAAAGTTACTCCAGTTTTTACGGCATTTAATGTTGACTTGAGGGCGTTGACGATGTAGACAATAAACCTGGAGTTTGAGGGAACCGAGTGGGCACCAGCGTTTGATGACTGATCTTAGGAAGTCGTAACGTCTGCACACGTATACGCGCTTCGATCTGTATCGCACGGCTCTCTCCTTTCAGATGGAAACAGAACTTATTGCAGCGGCGCCTCCGCCGAGACAAAGTTTTACCTGTCAACCTTAATCTTATCGCCGGGTTGCGATCTCTTGTCACATTTTTATACCTAAAGGAAAAACCAAAACACTTGGGGCATTTCTTCTTTACGTAGAAAAACAAAAGAAAAGTCCGAGATTATTCAAGAATCTGGAAACCAATAGATTTGATACTTTAAGAGAATCTCTTTATTGTCTACCTGGCCCTTGAAATTCGCTAGCGCAGAGGATAAGAAAAGTCTCATGACAAGAAAGCGTCCGCTATGTCAGCTGCCGTCGTGTTTGAGCGCCAGTCAGCAGGTGATCTCTTGATCGTTGAAGCTGCCGCTATACAGCTCAGTCTCTTATGTTTTACGAAACATTATGAATCATTTTTATTGGACCCGTCAAGAATTCCGACAGATTTCGATATTCAACGAGTAAAATACGCTCGACTCTCTTTCCTTGTTTCTTTTCAAACTAAATTTCATGCACTAATGAAAAAATCTGCCTTCAATCAGAGCTCGGCTCCATTCAGTCAACTATTACACGTCGACTGACATGTCCAGATGCGGTTTGAAATTGAGTGTGGGCTTTTTGTAAGTTGCTTCTTTTTGTCTTGTCCAAGATTTTCACCGCACGCAAGTTTCGTTTAATTTTGTTTGTTTTTTTTTGTTTTTCTAGAAAAGTAGCGACGACAGCTGAGCTTGCCTTTAAAAAACTTGAGTGCTAATGGGTTCTGTCCGGAGCTCTGGAACAAAACAACCCAAAAAATGTGTTTTGTATTTTTCTTCCGTACGTTCTAGACGATACGAGTAGTACCGCTCCAGTCATTATATCGTGTGTACATATCGTTAGGCTTGGAGTTTGGCGGTCGAGTCGTCGCGCAATATCTGCAAAAGGGGCTATACTCGACTGGCAGGGGGCGTCCGATGGCATCCTTACATCATCAGAGAGCCCAGTAGACAAAATCTTTTCCCGCGCCTAGCTCGTTTCTTATATTTTCTTCCCTTTTGTTTTTCGGTTTTTTACGATCACTTCTGGGACGGACGGACGGACGGACGGATATTTGGTGTTGTTTTGTTTTCGTCTTTTTGGTTTCACCAGCGCAGCAATAAAAGAAAAACAAAAAAGGCTAATCTTCTACATTTCCCAAGCTTATTTCATACCGTATTATTCTCTCCCCCCCCCCTTCGCCATCACTTCCACCCACCGATACGAATTGAAGTGAGTTTGGTTGGCTGTTTGTGTTTTTATTTTTCTTTCGAATTTTGTTTTATTTAAAAAGGGTGGAGTAGACGTGTGGGTGGGGAGAGAAAGAAAAAGAAAAGAAGAAAAACGCCGACGAAGATTACAAAGGGCTGATCATCTTGACTGATTGAGCGGTGTGCTGGCGTATGGCCGCCATTCCGGCGGAGTAATCGTTATTTTCTCAAGCGCTACTACTACTACTACTCCTGCTGCTGCTGTGTACTCGTGTATCTGATGCAGTGGCTTTTAATCGAGGCTACCGCATCGGCCACGTATTTGTATACAACTCAGTCCGCAGTTAAGAGCAACTGGACATTTTAAAATGATGGAATTTTCCAGTGGGCGGTATAGAACCAAATCGGCCAGGAAAAAAGAAAACAAAAACATACAAGGAAGAAAACGTTGGATGCTATATGGTTTGCAACGTCAGTGGAACGCCATAAAATTGAATGCACGACAACGTGAATTGCTGTTTGTTTTTACAATCCCCTGTGCACTTTGGAGCTGGTCATCAGCCGAAAAAATAAGCAAAGCGACACCGACCAACGTCAGCACCGGCCTCGACTGATTGCAGACCGATTGAACCTTTTACTTTTCCAAGCGACGGTTGACCGAGCTCAAATCATTTTAACCGCACTCGATCGAGAGTTACTTTGTTGTTGTTACTCGGACAACAACAACAACAACAGCTGTTTCCATCACTCTGATGCACGCCAACTCATCGGGGAAGGTGAATCAGACGTCTTACACTACTTTGCCCAACGAATGAAAGTGCTGCTGCCTTTTAGAATAATACGTAATCGTGTTCATAGGGATATAGACTCGGCACGATATTTTCCTCCATGACGAGCCGAAACGTTCACGAAAATTCAAGTGGGAGTTGTTGTGGCGTGTCAATGGTCCTCTTGTAGGTCTGGTGCGAAAGGGAAAATCACGAATCCGCTTACACAACAATCGACGCAAGTGGCGATGCCCTTGCGGCGTATAAGGATGGTTACGGGAAAAAAAATCGGTTTAATAATGGCAGATATATTCATTCGTGACTTGTTGCCCTTTGGATGGGTTGTAAGGAGCTGCCGACGTGCGGCTAAAAATAAAAAAGGTCCAATATGAGAGGGAACGTAATGGCGGGTATTTCAAAATGGAATAGCACGGGCCGGCGAGAAATTCGCCCAGCAATTTAATAATGATGATTTACGTGCGATGCTGTGTGCGTTCTTCTTTTTCTTGGCATCAATAAGATGCGGGTCCTCATCATCGCGGTATATGACTATAGTTGCACGCACGCGCGGTGGGCGGCCGGTAACATTTTCCGGGTCAGTCGATGCCGATTGGCTGCTGATGAAACTATGGATTACTATTTTTACGATGCCTTAGTGACTCGCTTGGACTTTTTGAACTTGGTTTTTTTTAACACTTGTGAGATACCCCGAGGATTCCCAGCACAGAATAATAAATGTGTAAAATATTTTTTCCCCATTTTTGTTTAGTTTTTTAGACATTCCTTGCGGATTTCGACATGAGAGAGCCGGAGTAGTGGAGGGTAATTAAATTTCGCCAAAAGATGCCATATTTGTGACACATGCAAAACGTCAAGTCAAATAGAATTTCCTTTTTTTAACGGTCGTATCGGTACCCAGAAACTCCCAACAGACACTGTTGTCCGGTATACAACGAGAGAGTTATTCCAAAATGTTTTGACGATAATGCTCAAACCTCGTACATAATAATTCAAAGCTATAATATACCTTTCAATATCTACAAATGGTTGTACAGCGCCGATTTTCCCCCGAATGCCAGAACTTTGTCATCATTTTGCTCTTCCATTTTCGCAAAGATTTCGCAGCAGAGGACAATATTTTATTGTTTGTGGCAAAAATCCAACCCAGTTCAGTCGAGCGTACAGCATCAGCATCAGTACTCATAACAATCCATCAGTTCAGTGGGAACTACTATTTGTCTGCGATAACGACTTGCAGTAAAAGAATAACAGGACCAACAGGACATTGACAAGCGATTGACAACCTCGTCTGACGGAGGTTTGGCCAGTTGCTGGCCACGTCATGACTTTGGAAAAAGGACAGAAAACATGTAAAGTCAATAATGTCCCTTTTGAAGTGTCCCATGATGCTCTATGAAGGTCTCTCGGCACAGTCGACGAGGGTAAAGCGATATTATTTGATTGCTTTCGACTGTCGTTTCATTGGGGATAGATAATATTATACTAACAACTTTTAAGTTACACGAGAGGTTGTGGTACTCTCTGCGGGTGGCATGTCCTCAAGAGTTCATGTCAGTGACATCAAGAAATTCGTCAAGTATTATATTGTTTTCTAATTATGAACGGTTGGACGATCCCGGCTCTCGGTGGCTACTAGTGTCCTTCGTTGTTTAAATTTGAGGAAACCAGAAATTACAAAACAAGATTTATGTAGGGAAAAGAAAATCATCAAGTCTAATAATATGGTATATGCCGTTGTGTTGGAGAGCAGATATCTAGTTGAACAAATGATGTCGCTCGGTTTTCCTCCCAACTCTACGTATTATATACGTATGCATTTATATAAGGTGTATTCTTTCTTATATAGGGGACTTGTAGCTCTTGGTAATTCACCATTCATGGCAGCTGGGGAATAATATACGCTCGTGTTTCTGGAACCCATTCACATAGTGCCAGTAGACACACACACACGTTCCCACATTACGTCCAAGTTTTTCTTTTCGGGCATTCAATTAATCCAGTTGGCGGCTAACCGGTGCGCTCGACTCTCTAGCTCCCACAGGTTAAATCGTCCATTTTTCCAATTTACCTTTTTCTTTTCTTTTCTCTATACCAATGTATATAATCTACTTTAAGCGTTTCAAAACGGACTTGTCGAGAAATGAAAAAAAAAAAGAAAAAGAGTTGATGCCCGGCAGCACACGCGAAGAGAATCGACACTTAATTCGAGGTCCAAACACATCAATTTTTTAAATATTCCTTTATTTCAAACCAAATGTTTTTAGAAGACACTTTCCATTTCACGAAATCAAACTTGGGGGGAAATATAGTTATAAATTTGATTCATCAGAAATGGGCGTATGAACCATCGGGAAGAGCCCCCGAATAAAAAAATAAATAAAATGGGACCCATAAAAACCGAATGAACTTGGAAGCTTCGGTCCCATTATCGACAAGAGTCCATCTTCTTCTTTCCCAAAGAAAAAAGTGTGGCGAATGATGATCCTGACTGGGCATTTTATTGCTTCCCCTCTTTTGATCATCATCACACTCCTCTTGGCTTCTTCTTCTTATAAGAGATAGATCCTGGACAGAGAGAACCCCGGCACTACACTACTTCGCCTATATCTAAAGAGTCCAGGCCGCTTGTTGCACCACACGGTCTCCTCCCCCTCAATCAGTCAGCTTTTGTGTGGGCAACACACACACACAGCCAAACTCTCTCTCTCTCTCTCTCTAGAGGCTATATACACTGCTGCGTGAGTGAGTGTTTGCGTTCGGTGCTGCGGTTGCCTCGAGTATAGATGCAGTTGAAAGAGGAAGAAAAATGAAAAGGAGGGGGAGAAGTAGAAGAAGGAGGAGGAGGCTATATAGAATAGAGGAGGTGTTTCCTCCTTCCAGAATTCTTTTTTATCTTTTTGGGTTGCTTGTTTTTTCTCTCTTCTTCTTCTTCTTTGCCTTTTTGCCCAGAAGCAGGTAACTATAAACTATAAGCTTCACTGGCCCTCCCACCGTTCATCCAGTACACCGTCAGCAGTCGGTGCAGTCACACGCTCTTATCGCTCCACACGGCGAGAGATAGGACCGTCATTTCCTCGACGCACTTAACACACACACGCGCATTCACCGCCACCACATTTTTATTTATTTTTTAACAATCACACACACACCGGGAAGAAATAAGAGGGTTTTTTTCTTATTATTATTCAATTTTTCGTGCGGGAGTTCAAACACACGCAAGATATTGAATTGTCTTGTTCGATATTTTTTAAATGTCGTCCCACACTCCCCCCGAAGACGGTGATGAAGATCCCCAAGTGATTTGAAATCCCCAAAGTGCTGCTGCTCTTCTTCTTCTATTTGAAATTTCCCCCCATTTTGCCAATCGAAGAAGAGAAACGAAATTGACGTTCGGAAAAGAAAAAGGTTTTAAACGAGTTTTTAGTAGAAGAAGAAGAAGAAGATAAGGAAAAGAAGACCAAAAAGAAAGAGGACGAAATGTCTTTGGAAATGTACTCTCAGTTCGGCTCCAGTGATCTGATGGGCAACGCGGACGCTCATGGATATTACGCGCCGGCCGCCTACGTCGTTCACGACGTTTACCACCACTCGACGGGTTTTACGGCCGAGGAAGGCGTCCGCATCAGTAGCAGCAGCAACAACAATACCAGCGCTACCAACCACGGAAACAATCATGGCGGCAACAACAACAACAGCTCGGCTTCTTACGACGACACGAATTGCCAGAGTCCCGTCTCGGCTCAGTCGTGGGCCAGTCTGAGGTCACCCAGTTCATCTCCGCGGCTGCTGACGGAATTGACGCGGACCGGCAACGACCCGCTGCCGCATTCGCATCAGCACAGCCGACTGGCCACTCCGGGACCTTCCAGCAGCACCCCCATCGGATCCGTCGATTATTGCCTACTGGGCATGGATGGCGGCGGTGGTCCGGCGTCGGTGGTGGCGTCCGACGACAAGTACAGCGCGTCCGTCGCCACCGATCAGGAAGAATCGAACGCCGGCGAGTTTGGCGGCCCTTCGTCCTTGTGGACGGACGACGGCGAGTCGGAAGCGACGATGGAATCCAATTCGGCAGCGCTGGAATCTTGCGCCAGCCCATCGGCCGAAGCCAAATCGTCGTCGTCCGCCCAGCAGAAACGGCAGCGCAAGACGCGGACGCCGCGGACGCCGAAAAACAACAGCGGCGGAAGCAACAGCAGCAGCGGAAGTCGACGTCGCTCGACCAAAGTGCCGACCGTCGAGGTGGTCAAGAAGCGCCGGTTGGCCGCCAACGCCAGAGAACGGCGGCGCATGAACAGCCTGAACGACGCCTTCGAGAGACTCCGAGAGGTCGTGCCCGCGCTGGGCAGCGACCGCAAACTTTCGAAGTTCGAAACGCTTCAAATGGCACAGACTTACATCGGCGCCTTGGCCGAACTTCTCACGAGGCACTGATGATCCGCCGTCCGTCTCCATTAGGCCTACTACATCCCAATAGGCCTACAATGTAACGTAAACTTTGCAGCAATATTCATTCATAGTTATTATGTAACCACAAAAATTTAAAAAAATTAGCCTTTTATAAATGTACTTATCACACAACATCTCCAACCGATTCCACACTTCCAAATAAGAGCAGCTAATTCTAACGAATTGACTATATAATATAGAAAATGAATAACTATAACTAAAAACAAAATATATAGAGAGTTGAAAACGATCTATAATTTTATTGTGAGATATAGCAAATTTTTGATAGTTATATTATAAATACATATTGGATTGTTGTTATTATATCGTTTCTCGTTCCAGCCGATTGATGAGAACGTATTTGTCCCCCCCGAATTGAAATGCCACTTTTTGTTCAATTTCGTTTTTCGGTTCAAAAAATTTGGTTTTGTTTTGTTTTGTTTGATCATTGGTCTTTAATTGTTATTGCCACTTGTTGCTGAGACTTATTATTATATGATTTGTTACGTGCTGCTGCTGCTCTAATACCGATGATGACATATTGAAAATGGAAACCCTTTGGTTGTGTTTTGAACGATATAACGTTATGCGATATTTTGTTGTTTTCGGCGATCCCATCGAATGGCGCGTGATCGGCTTCAGCGAAGGAAAAAATTAAATGTTAAATGGTTAAATCCCCCCCGAAAAAAATGACAAAATGCTCGAGATCCAAATTGTGTTTGGTTTTAACCAGATCAACCCTGAAAAAAGGTTCACTAGTCCCTCTACATATATGACGCGATGATGATGAAGAACAAAAAAACTCCTCACAAAAGTACTGATGATTATATATTTAATGCGATTACATGATAGAGATTGCCTTTTTTCGACTTCTTCTTCTCCTTCCTCCTCTTATTCTTTTGAATCGAATAATTGGATAGTTGGAAGTAAAAAGCTTTTCTGTTCTTCTTTTTTAACCTTTCTGCGCTCTCAGCTGACAAAAGCAATCCAGTGTTAATGATGATGGCATTCTTTTTAATGTCTTGTCCTTCTCTTCTCTCTACTCTACTCCTGCCCGAAAAAAAAAAATGATGACCTTTTTCTCTCTCGTGTCTCTCTCTTCTTGTTTGGCGCAATAATACAAAATAAAAGAGAAGATTATTTGGTGATTCAAAGTCCGTTTTATTTTATTTTTTAAAAATTCAAATTCTCGTAGAAATAAACATTTTTTTTTCGCGAAATTCCATGATGCTCTGAAATTTGAAAAGAGAAAATCACGCACATCGACTTGTATATAGGATAGAAACAAAGTTACTGGGCGATTTGTCGGTGTGTATAGATGTGAGCAAAACCGAACGTTTGGAAATGGCATTGGCCGATTGCCCCACAGGGGGAACCTGTTTTCTTTTTCTTCCAATATGCAGATGCGGATTATATTCCTATATGTCGCCCTTTATATTTTGGACATTTACATTTTTTACTACCGAAATCCTGTGTGTAATAAAACGCCACAGAACTGATAACTTTCTTCGCTCACCATCGAGTCGCGAGATATTTCTTTTCATTTCTCCAACGAGTTCTTTGGGTACGATTTTTTCAAATCTGTCATTTTCCACCTTCCATCTTATTCTTGAGAAAAAAGAAGAAAAAATAACGAACGAAAGTGTCACATTTTAATTGCGCAACCAATTTTTCATCATTTTTATGACGGCCGCTGCGAACTTTTGTTACATCAGAATCGATGACATCACCAATATGATGCATGGTGAGGATTATATTTGATGGATTATGAAAAATATTCCAATGGAAATTTGGTTGTTTTTCGTCGGCCGGATATAATCTAGAGTGGCACTGGGATGACCGGACAGCTATATGCTCCGTGTGAAACGAACGAACGGAAAGTCTTAAAAAAACAACAACCGAAAATTACCCAGCGATATGGGTGGGGTGTTGTTACATTGTGTGTGTGTGTGTGTGAGCGTGTTTTGCGTGTGTGTGGTCGATAGTCCAGGACCGAGGGAAAAACAACGCGCGGACGAAATGGTTTGTTTTGGCGTTTCTTTTTTTTTCGGAGAAGCGGAAGATAGGACAACTATCGGGAAATTCCGACCGAAAAATTTGAAGTTTAAAGCTCATCAAAAAAGAAAAAGAGCGGCCATAACCCACAATAACGTTCGCTGCTGATGGCCATTTGAGAAATGAAAAACGGAAATAAAAAAAAAACAACCAAAATGAGGACCGAAAGTCGAAAACCCCCAGCACACAGCAGTCACGAAGAGGAGAGATATAGACGGGTAGGGTTGCGCCACAGAGCCACAGCAGAAGATATGGAGTAATAATCATAAGCAATTTCATATAGTAGAATAAGTTCGCGCTCCGGCAATTTGAAAGAGAGTGAATTAACATCACAGCAGCTATAGCGCAAACTATTCAAGACGCATTAAACAAAAGGGAGTTTTGCTGCTGCTGCTGGACTGCTGCTGGTGCTACTCTATAAGTGTATTGTTATGCGTCCAGATAGATGAGAATAAGAGGCCCACCTACCTGTATTACCTGCACAGCGGCCGGGCGCGCCAGTCCGAGACGTTCCCTCAAGAGAATAAGAGCCCTTTTCTTATTTCCTTCTTGATAATATTTTAGACTGTTTCATTCTTCGAGTATATTTTTATTTTGTGAAAAGCCCTGCAATTAGTTCGAAGCGCGGCAAAGAAGAGTGTAGTACTGCATATACCTGGGCAGACGTTGTATAAGAAGAAGGAATAAAGAAATTGGGAAACAAGAGATAAAAATAAAGGAAAGAAGAAGAAGAAGAAGAAGCTTTTTTGGTGGCCTTCTGGCTCTGGCTGGCCCCTCTTCTGATTAGACCCATTGACGTCAATATTTCAGCAATAAACTTGATAATAGACTAGGGAAAACAAGACATTGACAGCATTTACGAGAGAGAGAGAAAATACAGGGACGTACATTTTATATAAGTCCCTGGAAAAAGGACTGGGCGCATCTATAAGAAAAAATGAAGCGCCATAGCTAAAAATAAAATTCAACCATCCAACATTTTCCACCTTTCTTTTTTCTTTTCCCCCCTGTGCTGCGTGTGTATATGTTTGTGTGTATGGCTCTGTTAGGCTTCTCTCAAACGAGGCTGGAAAAAAATGGTCCATGTTTTGTCCCGTGATGGCCGGTATGAACATAACGTCGAGAGACACGCCGAGAGTGAGGGACCGCTGTGAGTAAATCTACATGACCATGGGCGCACTCTGCGGGCACCACTGGCGGGCAGTTGCAACTATCATACAAATGGGCTGATCAGCGGCGTGATGTCGACCTTTTTTCTAGATTCTTTTTATCTTTCTCTCTCTCTCTTGGCCGTATGGGACCTACTATCTAACTTGCTGGGGGTATATATACTCTCACATATAACCGTCCGTCGGGGGTTTTGGGTGGTCGAGGCCCCCACCATTTCGTTTGACGTTTCAATCTTCTTCTTCTTAGTTCTGCGCGCATTTTTTTGGGGCTTGTTTCAAAAGAAAACGGCGCAAAGATAGAAAAAGAAAAAAGTTTTGTTATCTTTTTAATGAACGAATTTCCTGTGGTTTTCCTGCCCATCAAACAAAAATCTTTTGTAAACCACTCGGCTGCTGCTGCTGCTGCTGCCGTGTTAGTCCGCGTTTTGTTATTACAAGAATGTTTCGGGAATAATTACGAGAAAAAAAAAACGTGTTGTGTGGCTGCGCTTATAAGAATACGATCGCCTTATTTTTATATCTTTTCTGATGTATGCTGCAACCCCTGAAGATCAATTCGTACGCCCGGAAGGACTGGAATCTGATGACCCCTTCATTATACACACGAGAGACGAATGTAATGACAGCTAAAGGAAATGTTCAAAAATGCCCATAAGAAATGTATAACAAAACTCTCGGCCGAAAATCACTCGCAATGTTATCGTTAGTTATTTAACCCCCCTCTGGTTTTCCTTGTTTTGTTTTTATTTTAGCAAACGACCGGACATCTGTGCTGGGCAGCACGCACGTTCCCGTTGCTTCGTTCGAATCCAGTCAGGTGTATACTACTACTACGATATATACACACAGTTGTATAGACTCAACCCAAAAGTCTATACGGAGAGATTCCAGACTTTAACGACGGGGGCATCTTCTTATCATCAAACTGTTGTGTAGGACTGAAAAAGTATCTAACCCCTTTCGATATAAATCACAAGAAAAAGAAAAAAAAAAAATGGGAGATATGAAATAAGAGATGATGAGTCGCGCGGCCTTGCGCGCGCTTCGGGCCCCCTCGGTGAGCCCGGCTCCCGTCGTATCGTGTCGGCCCATTTCTTGATTATTTTTAAAAAATAGATAGAAAACAAACCCCCCCACGGACAAGCCGAATCCCCCTTCCAACGCAATCCTATATACCGGTAGATATGTGCTGTGTGTAATACGCTGAAAAATATTCTGCTGGTATTATAATATCAAATAGATGATATGTTATTCCCATTTCGAAATTTTTTCTTGGCTTTAGTCTCTCTAGTAGCTCGTTTTCGGTACGTTACACGCAAATGATTTGGATTTTTTCTTCGCTGGAAAAATAAACAAAAATAGCTGGGCTATAGTCATCATCATCATCATCATCATCAATAGCTCAGTCTCTCTCTCGAGACTCTCAACCCAAAGTGCATTCACCGTTTCTCGGTTGTGGTGGTGGTAGGTAGGTGTAGCTTTGGCTGGACTATATGCAGGTTTACGATCCGCCTCTTTTCTGTGTCCAGACTATGTCCGTCCTCTCTCCCCTTCAACTTCTTTTTTTTCTTCGGTTGGGCCGTCTCTCCTGTGCGTTTCGGTGTTTGGGGCGAGTGACATTGGCATTCAAATTCCCTTCAAAGTGAATAATACAAGAAAATGTCCATAAAAATAAAAGAAGAAGAAGAAGAAGAAAGAGAAAAGAAAAGGCGAAGTTTGGCCTGGGAATTTATGCAAAGCATTCGGACTTTTTGATTCACACCCTATCGCACACCGCGACCACGCCACACCAGCCAAGGGCTGCTAGCTTATTTTTTTTTTTTCTCTTTCTTTCTTATTTTCGTATATGGATATAATTTGCTCTGGCGATATGAAATGAACGCTGGGAAGAAAAGGGCCGGGCGATTCAATTTGGAGAGAAAGAGAAAAAAGGAAAGAAAAAAACTGGAAATTGAAAAATAAAAAATAAAAAAGAAGAAGAAGGAAGAAATAACACGGACTCTCCCTGTGTACTGTACATGTCTCTTGCATCGCGCGCTCTTATATAGAATTACACACTCATTTCTTTCGCTTGGCTGAAGTTTACTGGATCAAATTAGAGAGCTATACACGACCGAATGACCACACACGAGCGTCGACTCACACGGGGGGACAGACACAAGAAGAAGAAGAACAACGCTCAAGCGACCTACTAAAGAGTTAAGAAGAAGTCGCCGGTAGTTAGGAGAACATTCAGTTTGGATATAGGACCGGCGGACCACCTCCCAACGCGCCTCTCTGCTCTCTTCCCTGCAGTCCCATTTGCCGATAAGATGAACGACGACGGTCTCTTGAGCTTAACAAAAATATAACGTACACCTTTATCTATATAATCCACAGCAAATATCCATATTACAAACGAGATACATGGTATTTCTTCTTCTTCTCTTTTTTCCAGGGAAAATAGAAAACCGGGAGAATTACCAGGGTATGGCACAGCCGAGAGACTATAAAGGTACAAGTTTGGTTTCACGTCTGACTGATTGCCCGTTCGTTTCGTGGAGAATCCATAAGGAAGTGTGTGTACTGTACTGGAAGCCAGCCTGGAAGACATTAGAATAAGATATATTTGCGTGGTGGGAGGAGGAGGGCTACTATACTACTAGAGTATAGGATGCTCGACTTTTCTTAATTACAAGAACACACATATCCGTCACTCGGTCGGAGTTGCGCGTTTGTTTGTTTCTCAACGGTTGCGCTTCTCGACCGAATCAACAGCAGAGAGCCGCTGCTGCCTGGATAGTATACTTCGTAGACGATACGAAACGATGAGGTAATTGACAGGTTTCGGACGGTGGCGATTATGCAGTGGCCGAGCGGAACAAACGCCTTCAGAAAATTCTAAACATTATGCAACACCGCGCCGTGTGGTACTGCATATTATAATACGTAGTATACATCTATATATTCATATTGTCTTGTGTAACAAACGAGGGAGAGCTTCCACACACACACACACCCGACGCTTTCGTCTGTCACGTACGCACACACCAATCAGTTTGAAAAATTTTTGTTTCTTTTTCTGGACGACGTCGTTTGCATTACCGCAATAAGGGTTCTTATAATATCTCTCCATATACTCATTCTTCTTGTTTCATCAGCGGTTGTTGTGCATGTAGATATGTCTATACCGAAAAAGTTCACCATTCTAACGGCGACTAACTGTGTGTGTGTGTCCACTGTCATTTCCATAACATTAGTTTTGTTTTTGTCTTTTGTTGTGTGTGGGGGTTTGATTTTTCAATTTTTATTCGGTGGCCATAGCGCAGTTTTTGTTTGTTTGTTTCTCACGTCCCCAACGGAATGGCAAAGATTCTTCTCGTGAAGAGAGAGAGAGAGGGAAAAAGACCAAGTGTATATACAGGATGCGATGCGTAGTGCGATCCCAGAGGCGCTATTAAAAATAAAAAATGTTACACACAAAAGCGCAGCAGCCGTTTTGCCTGGAGAGACACGAGGAAAAAAAAAGAAAAAGTGGACGACAACCAACGAAGAAGCGCAATGAAAAACTAAATCTATACGGAGACGAGAGACCAAATTTTTCCTTCAATGGCAGAACACAAATTTGGGAATCCTTTTGAAACGAGGCGACGGTGGGTGAACACGGCAGCGACGGCCTTGCGCGTCTCACGTCAAAGGGCAGCACACAACGGCGAGAAGTTCAATTGCTGAACGCGGGAATATAAATTTCAACCGGAATAATTCTCTCACTCTCTCCGTGACAGTCCGGAAATTATTGGTTTCCAGCGCAGGGGTGTCCAGACTATATACGTGAGCTCGACTTTTTGACTGGCCACAACTCTCCACAAAGAGCGCAAGAGATGCGCTATATGGTTTAACTGCACGCTCGATTATTCCTGTCTCTTCTTTCTTCTTCTTCTTTCAAATTCCTTTTTTTTTTTCAATTCATTTCTTTCTCTCTTAATGGAATCAAACCATCCAGAAACAGTTTGGCCTCCAGCAGAGTACCCTGTACCACCAGCTAAACAGTGTGCACCTACCACACTATACACACATGTATAGGATAAAGTGAAAAAAGTTGAATTTATATTTAAGAAGATGGTGCGCTCCCGGGCGGCTGAGTGAAATCATTGGAGCTGAATAACCGGTTAGCCGTCCAGTACATGTACAGATAAACATTGTACACTGCAGCAGCCACTATATAGTAAGCGCGCTGGGTGAGCCCTGTCTGTTTTAATACGATCATGGTGGCGGTGGGTACTGCCAATAATGTTGCGTATCATCTAATAATCCAATACGTAGAGAGAGAGAGGGTTGCGCAGTACATATCTAGAACATCCGTTATAGACTTATTTTATTTTAGGTTTAGACGCGTTTCACTTTTGCGGTCTATATAAAAATGTAATACGTATTTATAATATGGTTAGACTTTAATTTTCCTATACGCCTTTTTTTCGGATTGATGGGTGGGCAACAGATGCGGTAATTGTTTAGTCGAGTTATAGATATACCCAGTTGCGGGACAGCACATCTTCTTGCAATATAACGCTAGGGTTTCTTCTACCTCGACAGATGTGCTATATAGTTTCCGAGAGTGCCTAAAATAAAACTAACTGGTGATGAAGTGATGAATTCTAATTTTAATTCTTATTTTTTCTCACATCACGCGGGGATTTTTGGCTTTGCTGCTCGGTTTCATTGCGGTAAAATTCAATTGATGTTGATTGTGAGCGAGTATCCCATTTCACGAGCGGAATGCAATATAGATATTCGATTAATCTTGCCCGTTGTAATTACCTGTCAGTCTGCAGGGACCTTGGATCTCATACAATTGCAAAGTTGACCCATTATGCGTACGTTTGAAATATTATAGCACTCGTTTTGATTGAATAACTTTACCGCTAGTCAGCTACACAGACATTAGCCGGTCAGTGTAAAACACACGAACAAGCAAACCCTTTTGGAATGCCAATAGCGCTACGTAGCGCTATTATCGCAAATCTGTTATTATTACTAAACCAGTTCATGGGTCTAAAGTTACGGTTATGAATAAATATTGAATAACCATAAACAATGTTATTCAAGAACAACCAAAACAAAAAAAACAAGTTCTACACATTTCGTGTTGTCCAGTCCACCCATTGGTATAACTGATCGCATACACAAAATGAATGTAATCAAAGGTGTCGTTGTCCTCAGTAACCTGGTCAAAATATCTAACAGTACACTTAATTGCAACTTGCAGAAAAGTCGAGAAGTTGACTTGATTGATGTTATTTGAACAGCAGCAGTGTAGACATGTGCAGATTGTTTGCACGACACTTGCGTACGTCATTGTGCTGATGCTGCGGTGCTGGATAATATTAGTGAACAGCTTGTATAGAGCTGGTGGCCAAAATTTCCCGTGTGGGCCTTGTAGCACGTCAAAGATAAGAATAGAAAAAAAAAGAAATAATGATATAATGAAAGAATGGACCGCGATAAGAATAGAAAGGAACATGAATAGAACAAGTAACACACATAAGAACCCCAATAAAATAAAAACGAAATGTCTAAGGTAGATCTATAATAACAATCAAAAATGGAATAAAAGAAAAAGGTAGACAAAATGTAAGACAAGACAGCGTCCGTCGCATACTTATATAGACTCTGTAACGTTTCATTTTGCAGCCAAAATCACCGTGTCGCATCGCGCGTCAACGGAGACTCTCTCACAACGCCGGCTCGGACGCCTCACTCTAATTGGGAGACATTATCCGCAGCTGATATACGATCGAGCGCTCGACTCTTTGGCTCTTGCAAAGAAAGAAAGAAAAGTTTGTGTATCACTCTCTTTTGCGCTGCTGCTGCTGTGCTATAGCTGCCCGTTTCTTTTATTACAATTCGGTAGCGCGACAGGGCCGCCCGCTTTGAACTAGTTTTTGTTATCCTTTTTTTTTTAGCCCGTCTCAGTTGGACGGCACCTGTCCGTACAACTATAGCCCCCATATCACTATGGAATGCCAGTTCGGCTATTTTTTTTTTTCTTTAAAAAAAAAAGTCTTGGTCTGGTTCCCCTGACGCTAATAAGAGAAATGACCCGCTGGTTGTATAATAAAAAGAACTGCTCTGATGGGGTCGTTTTGACGGCTCAATCATCATCCAAAAGGCGTAAATGTTTATTTTGCGGACGACGATGATGATGACGTGCTTTGGGTATAAGGGCGTTGACACTTGTCCAACATCTTTTTTCACATTCGTCGGTTACAATTTCCATATAGGAGAGACAACGAAAAGAAACTGTTGCAGTAAGGCGATGATGTCTCTCATTTCTAAATGCGTGGCTCTTTGTTTTTTTTTACAACTTTCATTTGATATTTTTTACACGAACGAGGACGAACTTCTTTTAAAAAACTGAAAAAAATTCAGACAAAAGAAGTCACGAAGAAAAAAGAAAATGATGTCGAATATATATGGAAGGCCAGACAAAATCAAGTCTATAAGGATATGAATCTTTCTCTCGGCGCAGATATGAAATGGCATTGTCACGAAATAATGATTGACCCTAACCGGTCAGAGGCTTCCAAGTAAAAAAGAAATGTAATCGTCTTTTTTTTTTTTTAAATAAAAAAGAAAGAAGTGAGAAGTTGTTGAAGATATAAAGTTAGAAAGGTCTATAAGTATTATACTCTGTCCCTTTTTCTTATGTATACATCCCAAGACTTACTAGCACACATTGCTATGCATCGAGAAGGATAGTGATTTATTGCACTTGCGGTAAATGCTCATTTTCGTCCCTCCCAACTCGCCTTTTTTTTCTTTTTTAATTTTCCCTTTTTAAAAAAATCAAGAAAAGAGAAGGGATAGATATGCATGGCTTTCAAAAGGAAAATAGTAAGTCGGAAAAAGAGATAGAATAAGAAGAAGCGAATGGGAGGTAGGAAAAAATCAAAAAATCTACTTGTATAAAATCGCGGGAGAGCCATGCTGAAATTTGCTGATGCATCGTGCGAGTGGCTTTTCAACGACTTGATTACATCTGGCTGCTGCTGCTGCTGCAGTTGCCCAGTGTGGGCCAGCGTGATGGGGCCGGCCGTCGAGTCATTATTCAATTCCTCGAACAGGGGCAGTACACGCGGGATTGCAGCACCAGCAACAACACGACAGGAATCGGGTCTGGAAATAGTAAAAAGGCGCTAGTTGTGTGTGAGTTTTTCCCCTTTTCCCAAATTCCAACTGCTGCCTGGACAATCTTCAAATGATGGCAAATGTCGACCAATCAGTTCAGTGTTCACATCTTCTCGGAAGTTTGGGCGCTCCGTGATTTACTATATTTCTGTATTGAACTCCCGGGCTCCAAAAAAGATAGAAATAAATCATAAAAACATTTTTCTTTTGAATCGAGAAGAAGGAGTCATCAACTTTGGGATTATTATTATCAAAACAGGGATTACATCTTTGATGTTATGTACATTCTTTGGTGGGTGTGACGGATCTATAAAGTCGTAACTCTGCTGCGAGGTGACAGGATCCGACGTTGCGTGACCGAAACCTCGCAGCGCCATTATCATTGACATTGTGCAGGTAATTTACAAAAGAAATGGGTAGACACAATCGAGAATGAAACCTCCGTGTCGGCTGGGTCATTGAATTCTTTTTCTCTTTCCTTCTTAGCTATAAATATGCCCGCTTGTTCTCTGATTCTTTCGCTCTCAATTGCTGCTCGATTGTCTTTTGTTTCCTGTAAATTTTTCACCCCCAAAAATAAAATCCGTCGTCGTCGGTAGCGCAAGAGTTGGCCGTTATCAATAGAGATTTCTTCACTCCATTCACCATCGGATCCGAGCGGAGGCGCCAGTGAGTAAAAAAAAAATACAATTCCGTCAATTTTCATTTTCATTTTTTTCTTTAATAATTAAAACAGCGAGGCCGTTGCAACGAGTCGATGACCAACTTGCAGCTCTCGAGTATCAAAATAAATTTTTTTTTTTTATAACAGTTTTTTGAGCCCTCCTCCGGAAGTGATCTTTGTATTACAATTAAAGGGTGGTTTCCCATTTTTCAACTTCGGCACGACGTCCGCCGCGATCCTGCCACTTACATAATATGAAAAAAGTTCTTTTTTTTTTTTCAGACGGCCCTGCGGCTATTGTTTCTTCTTCCCAGTCTCTCTCGCTCCAGCAGTTCCGGCTTCCCTCGGCATAGACATAGCGCATAGACAGTGTGGAGCAACGGCTCCCCTTCGCTATAGTATATACGTAAGTTTTTAAAGCTAGTTGGGGGAAGACGAACAAATTATCATCCCCGAAAGAAAAAAAAAAGACGAAAAAAAAAATATAAAATAAAAACGAAACAGGAACATGACAAGCCAAAGGAGCTGGAGAAAAAGATGACGTCAAAGAAACCGTGAGAAACAGCTTACGTCAAATTTATCAGCATTTTTCGCTGTTTGTTATAAATACATAGTAGTATATTTATACACGCTCAAACTGTCAATGTGTTTGTCATTTTAAAAATTTCCCTGCTGGGAGGGGGGGGGGGAAGCGCTGCGACATTGCGTAAAAATGAAATTTCGTTCGTTTTTTTTTTCGTTCGTTTTTGCGCGTGAAATAAATAGAAAACCGGGACTTTGGTCCGGCTCGTGAGTGCGAGCGTGTCAAGTCGAGCGTGAGGAGGAACGAGCACAGAAAGTTGACGATCCGGCAGAGTAGAAAAAGTCGGCCGGAGAGAAAAAAAATGGAAAAGAAAAAGAAGGAGGAGCAATCAGTGAAAGAGAATATAAGAGAGAACCGCACAATTCACACCGGAAATTGACAAGCATTTATCAAGAATTCAATAATGGACAACCAAAAGAATAAAGGGGGAAAAAATGAGAACGGCCAACGACGTGAATTGGTTATATCGCCATTGACGCAGTCGGATTCCGTAGGCCCTAACCTACAAATTAAAAAGAAATAAACATTTAGTTCAGTTGTACAGTAAGTACCCAGCAACAGAAATGATATCTTGTTCATTAGAGACGTGAAAACAGAACTATATGGTCTGTCCGGATTTTTTCGCTGCTGGAGATACTATGAAGAGAAACCGAATTATTTTCTTCTTCTAAAATAAAATGAAAAATGACCCGCCATCTCAAGTTTCTTCTTCATTTACTTACATACTTTTTTTTTATTGGAATGATCATAAAAAAAGAAGAAGTATAATTTATTAATGCTGGCAATATGTCTTGAAAAGACGAGGATCTGCTGGGCATGAGGATGCTTCGCTTATTGTCTTTCCAAAAAAACATTTCCCAAACAGCAGCGCACCACACATCCCTTTGCTAGGCTTCCAGTGTGTCGTAAAACGTCATTAACTACCGGACTAGTCTTTCGTCGCGGACCCCATAGCGCCATAGCGCATCCTATTAGATTATATTCACGATTCCTCCCGCTCTTTTCTTTTTTTAAAAAAAAAGAAATTATAATATTAACTGGCTGTTCTCTGGCTGCTCTCTGGCGCATATACACATAAGCTCATCTAATAGTCATCATCATCTGCGCTGAGCTCTAACGCGTGGCCATCAAAGTGCTGTCTGCTGTTGTTGTTCCCGATCCGCTTTTGTATTAACCGCCGTCGTGCGGAAGAGTTTTCCGACCGGGGATCTATTCCTCTATATAACCGTTTTCATATTGTAAAACATTAACGGAGCATCATCTTCTGACATAATGCGCAATAATCTATAAATCAAATCGGCTTTTTTACGGGGTAGATTTTTGATGAGCTGAAGGAATATCTGCTCTTATCCTTTTATATACTTGTAGTTATTCTTTTCATCGGAATCGCGGTTGATGTAATAGTGATTGATGATTCAATTGACCATCTTCCGATCTCGATAAATTTTTTGAGAATAAAAGTAATATAAAGAAAAAGCCTGCAGGTCATCATTGCCTGGGATATGACCGAGCATCTTTTTTTCTTATTTTTTGGGTCCAGCTGGAAATTATGCAACACCATTCAATTTCGGTGAACAGTTGTTTCTCCAGCAGCATCTGATTTGCCATCATGAGCTACTGCACGTCTCTAGGCGTTACCCCTATCGAGTGCTGGTATTTATATATTCGTCCCGCATCATTCCTTCTCCGCATCTTCTCATCATCATCACGTCTTTATTAATACATTGACAGACTCTCAATCTCCAGGGCCTATGTAATTGCCCCTGTCAAACACATCAAAGCAGCTCGATCTTCAGTCTATTCACTTCCAGTGGAAATTCCTTTTCCGCACCTCAAATGTATGGATGATGTCTTGATCTCTCACCAAAAGGCCATCCACATCTAAGCGCGTACGGGTATCCACACACAACACAAAATTGCTCGAGATGTTTGTGGTTTGGTACACACATGGAAAGGCAGCAGCAGCAGCAGCCGGTTGGAAATGTAATTTGACGTCGGGAGGGAATAAATGAGAATGTAGTTAGTGTGTATGGCGCATACAGTCGCCGAGACCCACCATTGATTAATCACAGCGGGTGGTGCGTCTAATGATATACGCGCAGACACATACAGCTCGCTGTGTGTAGTATATAATGAGATAATCATCCTCTTTTCTTCTCTCGTCTGTAGGGGATCCGCGCGGCTAATGAGCTTATCCTCTTTAATAGAGATGCAGATTGGGCGCTTAAAGAGTTAAGTCGATCCGTCTGTGTTGGACACCGACCCTGAATAATGCAATGCACTTTCTCTTTTTTTTTTGTCTTCTTCTTTCAAAATTAAAAACAAAAAAATGAATTTAAGAAAAACAAAAAAGAGAAAAGAAAAAGGACACGGAGAGAAAATCACAAATAATTAAACGCGCTGGGAAATCTTGCTGCCTGTGAGCGCGGCTCTCGGACTCCAGCTCTATATAATGATGCTAATTGGACGAGAATTTCAATTATACAGCCAGTTAATTGCGGCTTTTTAGTCTGTGCGCCCCACATATATTCACGGGCGCTCCTCCGAGAGCTCCAGTCGATTATATGTACATATGGGGTACGCGCCGTGATATTACAATCATCACAGCGCCAACCCGGTGGGTTTTTTTTTCGAATATGATTGTAATCAGCCATCCCGGAAGGAAGGAAATGGGGGGCACTACGTCTCGCCCATTTGAATGTATACAATAATCTTCACAGATATGCCAGCCAGTTCGATGGAGAATGAACACGGTACGCCACCGAGACCTTCCTATATTCTTTCCTTTCTTATATTTTTCGAATAACTGAAAAAAAGCTGCGTTTGTTTTTTCACTGGAACTGCGCCAGGTTCTTCTGTTGTTGTTGTTTTTTTTTTCCGTTTTTCCTGTGTCGATAAATCAAAAGTGGAGCGGGCGGTTTTTTCGGTCGGCAACTGTGAGAGCCTTTTTTTCTTTTTCTTTCGTCCGGCCTTATTATTTTTTCCTAGGCGGATGGGGGTCTGAGTGTGTATAGCCACTGTGTATAATAGGCAGCAAGGGCTTTAATACCAATTGGTTGGCTGGGAGTCGTCGGCGGACGCCGGCCAGTGGCCCAGAAAGTCTTGTACTTATAACGTCATTAGTTGACATAAACGGGCGGTAATGCGCGCGCACTGGCAGCCCAGCCGACGAAGCAAGGCTATAGAGGCGGAGTAGGTCCGCCAACTCCGCATCGCCCAGCACAGCACACGCACTACCGCTATATATCCAGCAGAACGAGCGCTGGGCGCTATGGCAATAAGTTTGCAGCTTCTCACAGTAAATCACGAGTGACTTGTTTCCCTTCTTCTTCTTATTTTTCTTTTCTTTTCTTTTATAGATTTATCTTCCCCTGGACTATTATTTACTTTTTAAGTTATTTGTTGGGCTACCCATTCATTTCTGGTTTTTTTTTTCGGCTGTTGTTGTTGTTGTTCCCTCGCTCTTTTATCCTCCCCCCCCCCTTCTTCTGTTTTCTTTCTCTTTTTATTTATTTCATTTCTTTTGTCGAGAGGCGCAATTGTGTAAACTGTGTAAAAATGGCGTTCAAAACAGCAACAGGTTTTTTTTTTATTTTATTTTATTTTCCCGCGAGTCTAAAATAGAAAAAGAAAAATTCAATGTGTCGTTAATTCTATATTTAGGCATACACGCACATGTATAGCATAGCCGGACTGCTTATATAATAAACAAAAAGTAGAGGAAATAAAATTTACTTACGGGATATATTGAATTCACCTTCGATCCGTCGCATCAGACACACGTAAATAGAAGAGCAGTAGCAGCTGGGAGGGAATTGGGCATTACCAGGTGTCAAAAAAGATCTTCCGAAACGACTGGAAAGGAAAAGGGGCCGACCGAAAAAGGAGGTGAATCTGCTTATATCGAAAAATGGTGAAGGAGCCGGGGGATTTTCATCCTCCCAAAATTGGATATAGGTTCTTATAGTGCGTGTACATAATGTTGGCTGGCCTCATCGGAGAGTGTCGGTGTGTGTGTGGTGGTGACGTGACGGCAGGGGGGCGGCGGCGGCAGTGGCGGAACCAATCGCAAACGACGGGCAATGGGTCGAATTGCTTGTCTTCCGCTTGTCTCGTCGCGTTTTCTATATTTATCCATTTGTCTTTTCTTTTTTGGTGTGGACTCTTTCAACCCTTACCGCGCATCCGTGGGGGATTTATCATTGGACCGGGACCTTTGCCCGGGACCCCATCACCAACGGTCCACTCTCCCTGCCACACACAAAAGATGACGTATCGCCATCCGGCAGCCTCAGCCCCACACTGAAGTAGCAACATCTTTTCTAACCTGTTGCTTTTTCACTTTGATATTAATGAGCTGCCTCTTGATTTCTTTGACGCTATTTTCATAGAGATTGTTGTACACAACACCTTTGGAGGTCTTCTTCTTTTCTTTCACCCGTGTGCTGGGGTTATTCACAGAGGCCCACAGCGCAGCAGTTCACAAACAAAAACTGTCTGGCCGGCCATCCATCATGGGGAGAGATAAATCCTCCCGACGTCAACTCGTTTAACAGCCCAAACAAAAACATAAGACGCAAAAATGGAAAGCGGAAGAAATAAAATTAAAAAAAAACGGGAGAGAGAGAATAACACACGACACCATTCCCAGGCCTGTGTGGTGGTGGTGGAGATCCCTGCTGGAAATACAAAAATGACAAATCTAAAGAAAGAAAGAAAGACAAACACGTCGAGTTAATAAATTACGGTTGATGCCTCGGCTGCCGTGAATTGAATCCTCGACGCTAAAAAACTGCCTCCTTTTTGCGCCACCCATCCGCACGCATATTATATATGTACGTATATATGTACATTGGGCATATGGTGTGGCGCGTCTTTTGATTCGACGTCCCGCGACTTTATTTAAAAAAAAATCCAGCGCGGACAAATATGCGTCCGCGCGCGGCTTTTGTGAAACGCGCGGGAGGAGGCGGGTTGTATGCTGCTGTTATATTTTTTATTCTTTTCCAACTCTCTCTCTCTCTTGCTGCTAAAAAAGAACTTTATTTTTAAATATTCCTGGCGTTGTATAATATGTCTGAATTTTGAGAGAGAGGGTCCAGATGTCGGAGCGACGGCGACGGCGACGCTGGAACTTTTTTTATTTTTATTTTTTCTGGCTGCGCTGCTGATTTACAACGGCGTATATCATCATCATATCCTTGCACACACACTGCTGCTGTGTGTGTGTGTGTGTTTGCTCTTCACCAAATTGCGGTTCATCGGGGAAATTCTTTTTTTTTTTGCGCCCATTAAATGCGCGTCGTATAATATCACAAGCTCTCGATTCACTTCCATCGGGCTGTCCATTACATATATATACCCACCGTGGCGATAGAGATGCGCACACGTGTGTCGATCGTATTATAGACCCAACGACCTTCTCTCCCTATTCCTTTTGACTTTGCGGCTTTCGTCGCTAGAAGAAACAACAAATCTTTTAGCGCATTCAAAATAACTGGACGGTTGTGTGTTGTCTCAGCTGATGAGAAGTTGCGCGAGCGAGAAACGACTTTGCACATAAAGAAAAAAAGGAGAGTAGCCAAATAATCAGATACGTAATAACCAACTCTAGAGAAAATTGCTATTATAGTTTTATTTCGTTCATTTTTTGTTGCTGCTTGTTTGTTTTCTTTGCGCTGCTGGCTGCTGTTCTTTCAAATAAATATTGATGGGCTCCGCTCGCTTCATCGTCGTCGTCCCTCCTATATTTGTTGGCTTTTCTCTTTCGTCTTCTTATACCAACACAAGGCGATCTAGATTTATGGATCGAATCAATCACTGGCGCTCACGCGGCGCTCCTCTCGCACGACACAGACACACTCGGATGGGGAGGAGAGGACGAATTAGCTACTCCGACGATATAGAAACAAGGAGCTATCTCCAAAACTAAATAACAACAGGTTATCTTTTTTTTTGAAAGGAAAAATAAGAAGAAAAGAGGGAGGCTTCCCTTGGCTCGCGTGAGAACAGTCGATCGAAACGTCCACCATCAAGCGTTGACCAATTCGTTCATTTCTCTTTTTTTTACAGTTTGGCAGCCTAAAGTCAACGTGTGTCTTGCGCGTTTGTTATTATTATAAGGGACGTGTTGCGTGGCGGCCAGAAAACGAGAAACACACAAAAATATATTTAAAAGGCCCCGACCGATCGTAACGGAAAGAGAATATCTATACAGAAAAGAAAACGTTCAAGCGGCTGCTTGCGCTTGTGGCCATGGTAGGATGCCGACTCAATTTGGACGGGACGATCGGTGGGCGGATATTATCCATCGAATGTTATATTATGAGCCTTTTTATTTCTTTCTTGTATTAGATTATTCGTGTGCCGGCCCGGGACTTTGGCTGCTGGTTGCTAGTGTATATGCCTTGGACGTTTATCTTATTCGTCTGATTCACGCGATGCCGATTTGCTGGCCGCGCTTCTGGGTAAATGTAGTCGGCGGAACTTGACTTTTCTTTCGGCAGTTCACACTCGGCGGAGCGGGTTGATGATTCCTATAGCCATTGCCGAACAACTCTAGTCATGATAAATTCACTGGCTACAACAACACAGTGAGACAATAAGACCGTAGAGTATTTCTTGCTGGTCCGGCAGTTGGAAAAAGATGGCGCAAGTGGAGAACGTGGGAGACATCGTGCAGCACTTGCGACACAAAACGACAAAAAGCAAAAAAAAAGTTCTTTTTTTCTTTTTCTTGATTGTTGAAACGCCACATCCGCCTCCTCTTCTCGGGACGCGTTATGACATCGACGGCGACCGACCGACCGACCGACGTCGCCCACCGTTAAAAGTCATCAAGTCGCCCGCCTCCTCGTTACTAACATGACGGTGTGGCGTCGCGACGCGCCTCGACGACTTCCTAACCCCAACTGCTGCGCCGCTGCTGGATGAAATGACTTGAAGACGCAGCTGAAAGAAGCCGGGAATAGACATTGGGTTCGGGTTTTTTCTTTTGAGGAGGGAGACTCTTATATATCCCGCGTGATATAGCGGACGTCTCCCACACACAATCGAGTGATGTAGACTTGGCTATACTTTACGGTCTGCACATTATATCAAACAAGAAGCAAAAGTCACTGGCTTGTGACCGGTGCATTATTCTTAAAAAAGAAAAAAAGCTTGGATGATTCAATTGGCCCAGTAATTCATTCACATGTCAACGGTGGTGCACTTTGGTGCTATAAAAGTCCGTAAATTAGGAGAGAAAAAAAAGACTACCGGAGACAATTGGGAAAAAGAAGCTAATACAACTATATAGGGAATAAGCCAAAAAGTTTGGTTCTAGTTGTTGGCTGGTTGGATGATGAGGGCAGCTAGGCAGCACGCTCGGATCGCGTCCATTACCAGCGAATTAGTTCCAGTACAAAAGAGAGAAGTTTGTCTGTGCTGTGTGTCACTGGTGCGTTACACAAGGCGGCGACTTGTATGTGGTGGTTCGACGGTCATTGCTTTGTTTTTTTTTTCTTTTTCTTCTTTAGAAATACTATTTTTCCTTCATTTATTTTTTCGTTGTTTCCCAAAATTTTTTTATTTTCTGATTAGTGACCGCGCGGCGACTTTGGACACCTCTGGACCTCGGGAGAGTCGACTATAGTTTTATATCCATTTCTTTTCCTTCCTTTTTATGTAATATCGCGGCATGGGAAATTCTGTTTTGTTTCCTTCCGTCCGTTTTTTTACTTTTGGTTATTATTATTTCTATTTTTCTTGTGTGTTTTTATTTTTACTGGCCTCTGCTTTGCGCATCACTGCCCAGCCGCCGTCGTCATCTTCCGTTTCTTTTTGTCTTTTCATTTCGAATATACGGCAGCATAAAAATCCTTCGTCATTAACTTGAGGGGTTGAAATGTGGGACGCCATATCTAGCTAGCCATCACCGAGTGGAAACCAAAAAACGCTTTTGCGGGTGTTCATTCAAATGGGTAATGGTCGGTCGCGATAATAATGGCAGCATCGAATCAAGAAGCCAAGGGAAAAACCCCTTTTCCCCCCAAAAAATAAAAGAAGTTTTGAGGTTTTCAGTACACAAACTCACGATCCTCCCTCCCGATATCGATACAGTTTCTTTTTAACCATCAAAAAGCCAGTTATTATTTATCAATAGTCGAAGGAGCCAAGCGATGAGAAAGGTGGGCCAGTGAACCTCAATATCTGTCGCCATAGATTCCCATAAGTACACATATCCTCGTCGGTCACAGCGGCACAATAACCAATCGGGTGAAGAAAAAGGGAAAGTTATATCAGGATAGACTCCGCGTCCTATTTAGAACTGACGTTTGGCGGTGAGTGATGAGCTCTGCCGGCCATCCGCGAGCGGTTTGGCAATGATTTGACAACCGCAACAATTCCGGAATCCGGGAAATCCAACCCAAAAAAAGGTTTTCGATTCCCGCGATTCGCGATGCGAACCTTGGCGATCTCTTTTGTGCGATTGCCGTTTTTTTTTCGCTTCAAATGGCCGATTTTCCCGTTGTCATGTGACGACTTTTATAGGCACGTTTATATTATCTGTCGGTTCCATCAGCGTTCCAAAACGTCGGATTTTGGCTCAAATTGCTGAATGAATCGGTGCAGCTTTGAACAATCTGATAAATGCCACAGGAAGATGAAGGGTGCGATTGGAAAGAATTCTATTATAAATAATAGTATAGTTTTTTGCCTCTGATAACATTTTTGCTTGGGTGAGATAGATATGAAAAATGGCGCTCGAGGAAGTTTCCGTGCTACAGCGACCGGGGAATTCTTTCAATTCTGCGTGTCGGATTATTACGGCCATAAGAAGATAAAGAAGAAAGAGAATCAAGTGAGAAAAAAGAAATAGAAAGACCGCAATGGTTAAAAAAAAATAAAAACTGATTGATTCGTCTATTTATCAAGTCAGGGCGATGGGAGAATAGATCAATCACTGGCCGCCAGAACGCAAACCGAAAAAAAAGGACATAACTTACATACGTATGTACACACACACACACTTCCCTTCGTCTACCGTACCATTTATTAAATATCTATTTATTATTTCCCCTCTCTCTTTCTCTTGGCTTTTTGGTCGACGACCACTGTCCAAAAAGGCTGGATTATTTCGCTGGCCCAGCAAGTTACAAACAAACGGGATATGGTGTGTACACACACACACACACACACTGGACACAACCAGAATAGGCCAGCCAAAGAAAATTGTTGTCTTATTTTCCCAGGCGTCCGATTTTCCCATGGCGTCTTATAAAATAAAAAATCAGAATTGTTTTCTTCTGGGTCTTCTTCTTCTTATATTTCCCTCTTGCTATCAAAATAATTTGACGTGATGTATCAGTGCGAGATAATCATTTTTTTTTCGTTTTTATTTTTCACCCAAAATATTTCCCATTCCGTAATACAATAATATTAAATAAAAAAGGAAACGCATAAGAAATGTACAGCAAAACTCTCGCGCACCGGTCACTTTTTACAGACTGCACTTATGGTAATCCGTCTGCGGTTTTTACTTTATTTTTGGGGAGTCACCGTTGAAAATCTCATATTCATACTTGCGAATCCGTCCGGCCAGAGATGTACGCGTACGATAGATGTTCCGTATAGTCCAGCAAGCGCGCCCCTCCGCCCAGGAATTTTTGGCTGGGATAGAGTCGCTTGACTGGACAGCGCAGATAACAGCAAATAATATAAAGAAGAAAGAAACATGCTGAATAACTATACGTATGTGCTGTATACTAACATGCATGAAACAAGACTATAGCAGTACACACCCACCGGACTGGACACACATGGTTATTATCAATGCGCCAAAAAAAAAGGGTTATTTTTTCTTTGCTTTCTTCACAAGGGAATTTTTGCACGTCATCAGTACCTCGAAATCACATCTGCTGTTGAGAAATTGAAATCTCCCGGCTAAAATTTGTCTTCATTGAATCATCACAGCGCAAATTTTGTAGTAATAAAGTTGCACGACAACATTTGGGCAAAAAAGAGAATAAAATTAATTCCCACTTGGGTTCCAAGATGTTGAGCGATTAAATCGCTTTTTTATCGTTTTTTGCGGTTTTGATTTAGGGAAGGGGTCGATTTTTAATGAATTCTAATCGATATCTTAAGTATTGCTAATTAGAATATTAGTGTCGTCTGCTCATCAGATTTTCGAAGATTTCGTTACCGTAATACTGTTAAACAAGTTCGACCAGTTCGACCAGTTCGACAATGAGACCACAGACAACGATAAAACTAACATTCCAATTAAAAACGGAACGATCACTTTTTAGAACATGGATGCACGAAAATAAAGTTACAAAAATGTGGTCATCGTCATGTCAACTTTGGTGTCGCAGCTTTCCATGCTCTCCACTCCATGTTGTTTGGCGGGTAAATTCTCACAATGAAAATGGGATGACCGACTAGATGGGCTTAAATAGAAGAGTTAAACTTGTTTCAAGAATGTGAATTGTAACTTCCTGACTAGCATTATTTATCCCCTTGTCGATGCATTGCAGTTTGTTATTTGCACTAAATGTAACATTTTCCTCTGTGCAGAATTCAGGCCTGAGCCAGCCATCGTAACAGCAAAGTTTTGCTTGTGTTGGAAGTCCAGTCATATGATTTGACTGATGGCCTCCTGTCATCAGCAACAATCACAGCATCCTCACTTAGGTAATAATTTTCGTTACTTTTATCAACCTGCATGTTACCTGCCAGATTTTTTAATGATGTACATGACTTGCACAAATGCAATGTATTACAGGGAAACCTTCAATTCCCCTGTTTATTAACAATTAGGTTTCACCCCTGGTTTACAAATGTCTTATTTTCAACTTTTCCTTGCTTGTTATTGTTTCTGTAAATATTTCTCGTAACTCATTGTTGATATTTTTTATTTAGATAAACAGCATCCTCTTCAATTGGAGAAACATCCAGTGTCGACCGAGTTAAGGATCTCTTCGATTCCCCTTTCTTAAATGTTCTCGTGTACGCCCATGCGAGTGTGGGTGTATTCACGAGGACTCCCTTTTACCTATCCCTCCTCTGGTGGATTCAACTTTTCTGTGGCTGGATGGAGCACCTGTGGAAGCCTGGCTGTATTTCCCAGGCTTAAAGGTAGGACAAATTCATCTCTATTCTTCCTTTTTGACCATTTGGTGGGGTTGATTTTAAATCGTTGCGGAGTACGGAATACGATCATTCCTGGGCCATGCAGTTGGCTGAAATTTTTTCATCTTGCTGTTTTTGTTTTTCTCAGTCAGGGTTCATGCTCACGTGTGGAACCACTGCAGATCAGGCTTGTTTTCGTACCTCGCAACTTTGTCTGTGGGTTTCAACAATCAAATTCAGAAATATTTGAACTTGAAACACTTGAAGCAAACTGCAACTTGAACAATTTTTTTTTCCACCTAGAGGGTCTTGCCGCTACACCGGCACTTCCTGGTAACCAAAGGTGGAATGCCAAAATAAATTAATTTTTGTCCATTTGATTACATTCCTCTGTTATGTAGATATGATGATAGTATCGTATCTATATACTGTGAAAAACAAAGGGCTGTCAGGTTTCCATATCGCTAATCGCCATATCTACTCGTATCACGTAACAGTTAACGACAATAACGACTCGAGTCGACCAAGTTTATTCTCCTTCATTTCCAACTGTCAAGTCATTTTTCTCTCTCTTCTCTCCCCGCGTTGCATATGGAAAACGAGAAGTGGAAGAAGAAGAAAAAGCTGAGCGCCAGCAACAGCAGGAGTCGACATTCCTTGCGTCTATTCTTTTATTTTTTTCTATTTTTTTTTTCTTTTGTTCTGCAATTTCAGCGCAATCAGAGAAACCATAGACGTCATATACTCGGGCGGTTATATCTCGTCTACATTTAAATTCTTTTTCTCTAAAAAACTTTTTTTTATTATTGAACGATTGCCGAAAAATGCCGGGAATTACAGCGCGAGACCCAAGAGGTCCATACTCCATAGCCACAAAAAGATTCAGAGAGAGTCAAGTGGATGGAAAATTTAAGCGACGAGAAGGTAAATTGCTCATTAGCACGCCATCGACCAGTCTAATAAAGACGCCAGCCAAAGAAACAAAACAAAAAAAAAGTCTATTCGTTTCTTTTGGGACGAGAACGATTTGCTCGGTTGTATAAGAGCGCGTCCCGGCCGCTATTGTCTCTCTAAGCTAGATGATGATGATGAGAGTCATCGAGGAATATACGATCGTGTATAGGCTAAAGAAAAAGAAGAAAAAAGACAACGGCAGCAGTACATATAACTCACGGGTGGTCAACAGAAGGAACAGCCGTGCCGGCTTGATGTGGTGTCTAATACCATCTCTGGCGATAAAAGCGACTAAATCCCACTCGTTTTTTTACTGCAACTATTACTGTACGTGTATCTCTGATGTGTGGAACATTCGAATGACTCTCTATATCCCCCCTCTTGCAGTTTAGACATTTGCTGCTCACGCTGGGAGAGAGAGAGAGCTACCCGCAGTGGAAATCTCTTGAGAGAATATCGCCATCAAAGTTTTTGTGTGATGATGTTATCTCGGTCTATCGTCCCGGCTTTTATTCGCTCCTCATTTCTTGGTCGGTTATGTGTCTGCTGATGAGCCAATTGGAAACGGTTTGATTCGGTTAACCGTTTTGAACAGCCCAGCGTCGTCGATTTCTTTCTCCTTTTTTCAAAAAAAGTCGGCGCGGCTTCTTCTTCCTCTTGTTTTGTTTGCGATGGTAAATTGTACGACCGTGATAATCACAAACGGCCGCACCGTCGCGGCTCTTCTTCTTCTTCTTCTCCCGTCTGCCACCGTTTCGCTTTTCACACAACCGGCGTGTTGTTGTGTGGGTCCCGGCTGGTCCTCCTGTTGGCATTCAAATCACCCGCGACGGATGTGAATGGAGAGAGGACAATCCGTCAACTCGACAAGAGAAATGTCGCCTTCACAGTCCTCCTTCCTCTTTTGTTGGTCATTTCAAAATTTATTTGTACAAACATCTTTTGACTCAATTCTAAAAGTGTATGTATATACTATAGCCGCACCGCGCTGTGTTGCCGAGGACACATTTGTCTGAATATCCCGCGGTTTATAAATAGCATAATACACCGCGTATAGACCTATACGTGCATGGGAAAATACGTCAGGTGAAGCCTAGGAACAGCAGCTCACAGACGTCATCATCAAGAGAAAAGAGCCGAGTGCACATTTGCCAGCACCTCCCGTGGCGGGCGGCAGCCGAGAGAGAGAGAGAAAAAAAAATCAAAACAGATTGCCTTGTCACACTTGTGTGTGTATCCATATGCACACACAGAGTCTACCACGTCTTTTCGGTTGTGGCTGTACTTGATGCTGACGTCTGTGGAGTCTGGGGGGATTTTTTTTTCTCGGAAGTGGATAGAAAATGTGTGACGTTACGCAGAGTAAAAACATGGAACCCTTGTTGGCTATTGTGTGGGGACTGGACATGATGAGGCTTTCGAATCATCATCTCCTCTCAGTGTGTCCTCTACGTTGGGGAATTATCTTTGAGATCCTCTTGAGATCTTCTGGTGTTGAATGACCAACGGTGACCGCTGCTGTCGTCACATTCAAAGATGAATCCGCACTTTACGTCTCTAGCTTTTTTTTCGACTGACAATAAGCTACTTGCGTCTGGCGAGATACACAGCAGCAGCAGCATAGGTAATTACACGTTTGATACAACGGGAAATGACAAGGTTATTACTCTATAGGGTTCACAACAACAGCAGCAGAGAATATAGCTACTATAATACTATACTGGCAGATATCAAAAGGTGATTTCACTTTAGCTTCGTTATATCCACAGCAGCATCTCAATTTTCGAATGTGAATTTGGCTTTTGGAAACTGACGGGGGGGACCACACGGCGAGATTTTGGGTTGAAATTGTCTCGATCGCCGCTGTGTGCTGCTCCTGATGATGTCGTTATTATTATTATTTTTTTTTTAACATCGACCAAACTCTCTGCTGGCCGCTGTTGGCCAGCAGATGTTGGACGAATGTTCCTCTGCGCAGGTGATGTGAAAAACACACAGGTTTATACGCAGGGCTCGTGGTGAGTACAGGAATATATGGAAAGAAAAAAAGAAATTCTTCTGAGCGCGGAGGATAGCTCAGTTTCCCAGAAGAAGAAAAGAAAATGGGCGAATCAAGATTTGATTTGTCCATTGGGCGGTCATTAATCACGACTCTGGGTTTTATATTGGACGGCCAACAGTTTTCGGGAATTCCGCCGAGAGTGTTGTTTATAAAATAAAAACGACCATATAGTTATTTCTTTGCATTCGTCGTAACGTCCGCGCGCCGCTTTTCGTTCGGGAGATTTGATTTAAAAAAGAAGATCGAAAAGACGTGGAAAACGGCAACCAGTCAGTTGAATCTAAATCCCCGCACGCTCGCGATTGCTCACGTCCACATAAATTAAATAAAGAAATTAAAATTAAAGAAAAAAAAAAACTAGCGTCGCGTGATTAATGTTTTTATATTCCGAGTTCTTGTTATAGTATGTACAGGTGCCGCCGAATTCTTATTTTTACTAACTCCGGTTGGTAGGTTGGTTTTTTTTTTTATCACGCGGATTACGGATTGTTTACCCTCACGGTCAAGTGGCTGTGTGTATAGGTGCGGATGATGTTTTCTTGTATGATAAGCCCCTCTTATCAATGGATGTTGTTGGCTACTTGGCTGTGCCGACGTCACATCGAGTGGCCGATTGGATGACTCCGCTAATCTGGCGACAACAAGAGAGCGCCGGCACCTTTATCGGCCTCCTCTTTTTCGTCAATAAAGACAGAATTGAATAAGTGTACTCGGTATTTTTGGTTCATTTGGGTTATTTTTACACATTTGAATATCCCAGACGAGGATTATGGTTGTACGTAAATCAAACTCGGCGCCAAAAAAAATCAAGTATTTAAAAAAACAATAATTATTCATTTTTTTTAAATAGTAGATTTACTAAATTGGAAATCTTATTAATCTTAAATAAGATTTCCAATTCTGAAATTAAGAAATGGCGCATGTATAATAAGATTCCACTCGTCAAATTACAAAAATGGCCAATCTCCGTACAGCCCAAACAAAAATCTATTTTTATCTTGCCACAATACGCGCTTGACTGGCAAGCGCTTTTGGCGGTGATGGTCTCCCATCATCGCTCGAATTGATCGAATCCCGTAATCCCCAAAACGAAACGCAGCGGGATCGCAATGGTATTATAATACACCCTATCACATCAGCCGCTGTTGGCTGGTGGCTGTCGTTATTCATCCGACATGCGGCACCGACACCGCCCGACACAACAACAACGCAAAGTGGACGATGGGAATATAATAATAATAAGGAGCTCTATCGTATAGAAATTTGCCGACACACAAGAGTCAACACCTGAAACAAGAAAAAAAAAGGGTCCCGTGTCTATACACACGTATCCTAAATACTCTCTAGACAGCCGTATCTCGATGTATTATATGGCCAATTACACGACGTGCTGCGTCTCAAAAAGGTGTACGGGAAACGCAATTTCGTGTCCATCACCGCAGAATAGAACGTCCGAGACATATCAGACAGCAAATGCTCCGTAGTAGAGTGACAAGGTAAAGCAGCACCTATAGCTGATACCCATTTATGCTACTCATACTCTATGTGTCTAGTCTCTCACACGGACGTAATCTAAACAAAATTTCTGGCGGCTGGATTTAAAATAAAAAAATGTGTGTTGCTCATTTTCTTTTACGAGGAAGAGGAGAAGAAGGAGGTGCGACGGTGGGAGAGAGAGAGCGGCGGCGTTGGCGTTGATGGCGATGTCGTCAACGTTTAATGAGTTCGAGAGCTCTGGAAAAAGAAAAAAAAAATGTATTCGAAATAACCTCGCCATAAGTCCAGCAGCAGTCGACCGGCTCTCTTCATTCACTTGCATAAAACATTATATAGTGTATACTTGGATATGTTTTACCGGCCTTGTGTGTATATCAAGGCAGACGGACGGGCTATGGTCATATCTCCTCCTACTTATACACTCTCCGGGGCCCGGTTGTTGTTTTCTTTTAATAAAAACACAAAACGAGACGAGGATAGACGTTATTACTTATTAGCTTCTATGTTTTTTTTTCCAACGGTGCGACGGTATGGCACACCAAAGTCTAATGGAGCTTGTAAACGGTGTGAATATTTTTCTGGGGATGTACAAGCGCGTGAACGGATATATAAGGCAGACGAGCGACGCCGGTATAGTTATAATAATCACCCAATAAAGAAAAGCGCATCTTTTTTTTTTATTTATTGTAACAACGCGGCGCATGATATCATTTTTTGGATGGGACCTGCTTGTTGTTTTTTTGTTTGTCCCGTTGAACTGCGTCTACGTTCAACTTCCTTTCTTTTTTTTCTGTAATTTATTTGTTTTCACGTTTCCTGTTCTGCATCCCCGACCCAAACAAAAGACAATTGCTGCGTCTATGCTAATAATGCGAAAATAAAAAAAAATAAAAAATAAAAAAAGGAAATAATATTTTCCAGTTTCATCCCAAAGGAAAGAAAGAAAAACAATGAACAGGTACATATAAGAAGAGATTAGGTAGAAAAAAAGGGACTATAGTATAGCCATGCGTGAACTGACCTGAGACGTCGTGGGCCGTGGGTCCCAATGAGTTTGCGGTCAGTCGGGGAGGGAGGCCATTGATCGAATGTGTGGGAACGGACGGGAGTTAAAAGAAGTAAAAACAAAGAGAGAAAAACCAAAAAAAGAAATGCCCAGCTACAAGTAGCCTCCGTCGCAACAAAGTTCTTGGCACTTTGGTTAGACGCATTTGCCTACATATAGCCCCGGCCGTGCTCTATGTGGAGATACGCGGGCCGGTTCCTATTCGGGTCTGCCCCTACTACCGTGTGTGTGCCCACAGCGCCGTGCATTATATGCTGATTGCATCACAACTTTGAGAAGAGAGAGAAAAGAAAAAAAAAAAAGAAAAAAAGAAAACCAAAAAAAAAAAAGAAAGAAATAGCGTGAGAAAACCGCCGACGTCCGCTAATGGCACAACTTCGTTTATTAGATGAATGTGGGATTCCTCTGGGTACGCAGAATAAGAGGAACAAGACACAGAAAAAGAGTCTAGACTACTACCCCCTCCAAAAAAATATATTAAAATGGACGACAATTTGTTTTTAGAAGAAAAAGTCGTTCGGATTTATATTTTTCTTTTCTTGACCGCCGGTCGTCGTCGTCGTTCTTCTTTTCGCTCCCGATCGCGCCATTTATTCCGAGGGGGAAATCAGAATTTCTCACGAACAAATATTTTTTCGTACATGGTTTTTTTTTTCTGGTTGCTCGGCAGATATTTCTTCTGTTCTCTCTATTAACGTTGTATTGTTCGTCCCTTTTTTATTATGATTCTTTTTCGAAAATTGGCGCGCCGGGTAGTCCTCCGAACTCAGTGCGTGCGGGGCGACTGCCGGTCAATTTGAGCCTCTTATTGAAAGTAACGAACGAAAAAGAAGTGGGTCCCGACAATGCGCTGCGATATCCCAACAAGAAAATGAATCCCAACGTCACACAGTTAACAACCGTACCCATACGGTTGGTACACAAAAGGCGGCATTGAAGCCAAAGTCACATCACATTCTTCTTCTTCTTCTTCTTCTTTTCATTCCATTTCTGTCAAAAAAAGGAAGGGAACTATCTCGCAAGAGAGAAAGGACAGGAGATTGCCAAAAAGTCGATGTGCCGGTGCGACTATTTTCCACTCGGCAACCACAACGGTTCAGCAGCATGTATTATAGTAGTACTATGCTACTATATTTTTATGTTAATACTCACGTCCTTGATGACGTGTAGCCCGAAATCATTAAACGTGAAAAAAAAATATGTGCGGCTGAAACGTTTTCTTCCTCGACGGGAGAGAAGAGAGGAAGAAAAATTGCCGATCACAGTATCTCGGCAGAATTGTACACACACACACATATTTGTGTCACTCCATAAATTTGAATACGTACGTGCATATCTTTACATATGCATATCTCTCTCTCCCTTATGCGCTATGAGGTAGCACAACCCGTTTTTCTTTTTTCTTGAAATTTTTATTTCACCTTTTTTTTCTTTTCTTTTTTGAATATATATATCGGACGGCTGTTAAACGGCAACCGAATGTGCCGAGCTGCTTTTATATTTAGGAGTGTCTGTAAGTTGCTAATAGCCCCCCCCCCTCTTCTCTTCTCTCTCTGGCTTGTAATAGTCTTAGTGAAGATGTTAACCGCCACACCAACAAGTCCACTTCTTTTGAAAATGGTTTTTTCCTTCTTCTTCTTTCCCTCCTCTCATCTTGTAGACATTACCCAAACCCCCTCGTTGTTGCATATCTTCCCAGCGTCTATAACCTCGTAGATGCAGCGGGACTATATGTAGTAGGTATAGAGCGGGCGGGTTTTTATTAGAATCTTCCGTGGTGTAATATCGTTGCGGAGAGAGAGAGAGAGAGAAGGGCTATATTAGAAAGGACCTCTGGCTCTTTTTTCTCTCTCATTTCTTCTGATATCTCTTTTAGTGTATCTTAATAGCGTGTGATCATCTCTCTCCGCTCTCATCCAACTCCTCTGCCATCGGAGGCATAAAATCCCAGGGTCCACACTCCTGGAATGTCTTGATGCCCTTTTGCTCAACATCAACCGAATGAAATCTTATTTTTTGGCCGAGCTGGAGAAATGTTTTTATTTCTTTCCACACACACACGTACACGAAATAGGAGAGAAGAAGTTGTCAAAGACCCGAGGGCTCTGCAGTAAAAAATAAAAGAAACAAGTCGATGCTCGTTGAGTATACGTCATACATTTCCCCATTCAGCCGTAATTATTCAGAGCTATAGGCATTATTGGGCAAGGGGTTAAGATGAATTAAGAAGCGTGACCTACACTATAGATCACCTGCTAGTTCCTTTTACGCGTGATTGGGGCTGACAAATGATTATCGGGGCCAGGCACAGTCCAAGTTTGACCGGCCGGGCCAGAAAACTTGTTGGTGGTGATGATCGCATGAGCGGACCGTTAAATGCTGGACCTCATCGACTCTCTCTATTTCCACACACACACACACGGAACATTGTAAATAAATATGAAAAAGATTGCAGCTTTTTATCACCGTCCGATCATCGTCGCTTTGACGTGCGCGGACTATCGGCTGGGGCCCTGCTCCGACTCTCTCCCAAAACGGGGAACGATCGTGCGGCACGCTTGGCCAGCAGATCTCTTTTCTTTTTGGCCAGCTCGAGTAATTGCTTTGGAAATGTTTCTCTCTCAACAGCGCTATAGTACGCTGGACTGGCCCAACTTTGCCTTAAACTAAAAGCTATAGACTGTGCTGGACGCTGAGCTGACAGCAGCGCAATTCGTTCCGATGTATCGCTGATAACCGACAAAATTTAACCATTCGCCTTTCCTCTACGCTGCTCTTATCTATTCCAGTGTAGATCTAGTGCAGCGTCCAGCACACATGTGTCCAAAGGCGATCGTATAGTATATCGGCTGCCGATTATTTTACCTTTTTTTCATTTTTTATCTCTTGTCCGAACTTCATCTTTCCTATAGACGCGCATAAGTTGACTGCCGTGAAAAAGAGTGTCGAGCCACGGTGCTGGACCGCCCGGGACCCGGGCGACAAGGTCTATTCGTGTATCTATACAGCCTTTTTCTTTTCATTTCATGGAAACGGATTCGGTGTATCACGGGCCATGAAACAGTGAATCAGCCCGGGATGAACCCACCCGCGGTGCCCATGTCGTTCATCTACAAAAAGAAATGGGAGAGAACCCTGAATAAAACATTAAGTTTAAGGGAACCTCAAAGCGATATCTATAGCTAATATACTACGGATTGGGAAATCTTACATACATAGCAGCGGCCAGCGCAGCGATTGAGCGGACGATTTCACGATGACCGCCCGCCACTATAGCCCAGGCAGCCCACCGCATTCTGAGTCCCGGATATCACGTCAGAGGCGTCGGATGGCTCGTTATTACATTGGCAGACGAGTTGTATTGAAAAAATTTCTTTCCTGACAGGTCGTTAAATATAAATCAGCCATTGAAAAAAAAAGAAAAATAAAGATGGGCCTGTCCATTAATTTTTGTATAAAGCGCCAGTTCAATTAGCGGACCTGTTTTCTTTTTCTTTCTTTCTTATGTAACTATCAGAAAGGTCGGATCCGGTTCTTCTAAATTCTAATCGGGTGGTGATGTACAAACACGAGCAGAGGCAGTTTTGTTCGCCTTGACTCCGTTTCAACCAAAACGATGAACAGTATGCACGTCGCATTCTATTTTTCGTTGGCCAGCGCATATCATCGCCGTCATTATTACTGGATGTGTGACGGCACGTTTAAACATTTCCGACCGCTTTTTCCAGAACGCGGGTGCGCGCATTCCGATTGCGCGCAGCGCCATTCTTGCGCCGTCCGTTTTTCAAATTTCTTCTGCCAGTGGAATTCGGCAGCAGATGAAAGCGCAGTTGTTACGTCAGAGCGCAATAAAAAGGATATACCGAATTCCCTCTGTGAAAAATGAATTTGATTAAGGACGACGCCAAGATCCAGTGCTGCATTTGTGTGATATAATATGCACTAAAAATAGTCCACGAAAGGGAAGAAGAAGAATTTGTTTGGTTTTTTTTTTTGGCCGGCGGCCACACCTCGATGGGACGGAGAACGGAGATGGTTATGTTAAAGTCCGTAATAGTTTATACTGTTGTCAGCAGAAAATAACGTACAAGGCTCATATTTCTAATCGCAATTCGATTCCCGTCGTCGTAATATTTAAAAAAACAAAAAGGGAAAGAAAACGATGAGGGCCATTCAGAATTGCGCCCAGTGGCGATCAATAGATTGTTGTCCTGGGCAAAGCCATAAAAACGAATGAAACAAAAAGGAAAAAAAGAAAGAAAAAGAAAGAGAGAGAGAGAGAAAAGACTAATTAAGACATGCATCCAACAATCGATGCATCCAATTTTTTTCCCCTCTTTCTCCGTACATATCCCGCTGATTAGATATTCGTAGAGACTTTCCATCTCTTTCTCTCGACCCTTTTTCTCCTCTCGCCGTCCAATCGCCCTTTACATATCTAAAAGAGATCCTTTTTATTCATATCACAGGAAATCTATGGGAATTACATAGATCCGGAGATTTTCATTTCGAATGGGCCATTGCAATCTGAATGGATATGGAACGACTTGTATTTTTGTTTCAGATGTTTTATCTTTTGATGCGTACGCGCTCGAATGAATCAACCCAAATAACAAAGCGCGCGTGATCGGAGTTGATTCCTTCGATTAGATTCCCGGCTCAAAGTGTGTATGTTTATTTATACGCTATATTACATACATACGTATGAGTCGATTCCTCTCCTCTATATATAGAAACCAAAAGGGGTACATAATAATCATCATCTAAAAATATCGGCTTATTTATTTGTCTTTTCTTCTTATTCCCCCCCCCCCACTTCTTCTTTAATCATAAGAATATGCAAATGCGTCTTTGGGGGCATATCCTGCCACGATCCATTTTCGGATGTGTTGAGGTTATATAGGTGGCAGAGTCCGGCCGCCATAAAGGGCCGCAGAGAGAGATGAGAGAAGAGCGTGGAAGATCTAGCGTGTGTGGTGTAATAAATCAAAGGGGGCTAGCAGCCAAGGTGCCCAAAGGGTGCCTCGGCTGCTCCGATCGCTGGGATCGGTCCAATTAACTTCTTTTTAAAGTGTGCTAACTATTTTCGTGTCGAGGACCCTCCCTCTTCACGTGGTGGTAGTGCGCAGCGCATATTTACCCATCTCTCTTACCCTACCGCCGAAACCTGTATTTTGTATTATTGTATACATAACGTGTCCAGCGTAAAGAGACGAGAGCTGTAGATCCTTTCTCCTCTACTATTTAAACACGTAGCGAGAATCGAAATTAATGGCTCACTGACCGCTCATCGGAAGAATTCGGCGCCCTATTTTGTCTTGACTCCGAAACATTCGAACGGATGGCGGCTACTAAAGCAAAAGCTTTAGCTTAACAATAATAAAGATAACGATTTCTGATTGTGTAAATGGTAGCGTGTGCCTATATAGATCCGCCAGATGTGCCGCTCTTCATTTAACTGGCCAATGTGCACGACGAACTCACCGTATATACGTCATCCCCATTTTTCTTGTTTGCATCAAATGTTTTGTTGTTTTCTTTTCTCCGGAACGATTAAAAACCGCCGCCGGTCATTTACCTTTTAGTAGGTATTACTATAGTTGACAGAGAAAAAAAAATAAAAGATAAGGCCTTTTATTTTATTTTTCGGGAGCACATGTTGTGTGTGTGTTATTTCATAGCGGTGTGATGTGTGTGTTACACAATGCCCATCTGGGTGCGGTGTAGACTCGCTGTGTGGGAGGACGGAGATGATGTAATCAAACCAACGGTTGTCTGCTATGGGACTAGGCCAATTAAGCGACGCTTCAATGAATCGATCGATGTCGTCATCGGGGGGAAAAAAAACCAGACGTGAATTCGTCGGTTTCTCATTTTGGCACGTCGGCATATTAATTCGTCTGGCTGTTATTAATTTCCCATCATCGCCGGGGACTGATTTGAATGCGTGAATTTTCGCCAACTCATTTCGGTTATTCCTTTTTTTCCGCGCCGTCATTCAATTTTCCATCAGCCAACGCGGTCTGGCCGGAAAGTGTAACACTCACGGGTGGAACTTTACTTGGATGTTTGCGCTACTTTTTCTTAGCCGAACCAATTGGCGCATATATTCCCTGTGACACTTTTTAACCGTGGTCTTTTTTTTCCCTCATTTGAATTACAACCATCCACGTCCGCCTGATTATATAGGCGAACCGCCCGTGATTATGCCGGGCAGGCACCTATATCCAGTCGCTTAAAGTAGATAACGGGCTAATTAATGAGACAGGACCGAGTATCATCTAAGTATAAGGTACGGCGATAATTAAGCAGCCAAGCGCTTTATTTTTGTTGTTGTTGTTTTGTTTGGCGGGTGGACTACGTGACTTGTGTTGATGCGCTGGGGGTGCGCTAGGGCGCAACTGAGACCCTCACGTCCACCGCCAACATATTTCGTGAGCCGCAACTTGGAAGCGCGGCCCATACCCGAGTCATTCAACACGGTCGACGACGCGGACAAAGTGGACATTAGCCGGCCCCAAGGTGATTATTAACTGCGGGACTCTGCTGCTGCGTGATGTGCAAGAACCAAACTTTTCTTTCTTTCTTATTCCTTCCCAAAAAATGTTGATGGGGATATCGGCCATCGTTTGAGAGAAGAGCGGCGGTTCGACGATTTCTTTCGGAAAAATAACAACATTTGGGGGGAGTTTTTAATTTGGTTTGATTTTAATTGAATCACTTTTTAATCGCCTGGGCGGTGTTATAACCCCAGTGGTGCCTTATTTCATCCCGACACTGCGCACATTTTCGTCTTTTTTCTTTTTCTTTCTTTTACCTGGAAAAAAGAAAATCAAAAATAAATAAATAATTTTATCAGGCATCTTTTTTTTTTCGACCTCGTCGTGCCACTCGGACATAAACTTTTTTGGCCTCAGCTCCTACTCCCTAGCTCAGACTTTGGATGAAATATAAAAACGCGTATATATGCTAATGCCAAGACATTTGAGACATTGATGACGGCTCGTATCGTCTATACTGGCGTAATTTCTTCTTCACGCCACAGTCGCCCCATCTTTCTGTTTTCTCGGCCCGCTCAGCACGGCCCCTTATTCCCCCGGCCGGCTGTATAGAACCTATTAACGGCCACTAAAGCGACTGCCCCCTTTTTAGTGTTCAACTGCAGCAGCAACAACAACAATCACCTCGCAACTATTAAAAGGTTCACATTCTGTATAAATTGTAATTACGGCGCGGACGTGATCAAAGAAAAAATCTCTCGCCAGAGATAGGGACGGACCAAACTGTGCAGACGGACGGACAGACGCTCGTGAGCTGAGGTGAAAATGAAGGTGGAGGAACCCAAAGAAATATACCCCTTCGGCCCTCTAAGATAAGATAAAACTCTCTCTCTCTACCTCTTTGGCTGGCCGTCAGTGAAAATAACATAGTGACCGGTTGATACTCGGCGGACGGACCGGGACGGGCGATCTGCGATGGGCAGCGGGGGGGCTTTAGGGGGGGCTGAGCCATAAACGGAGTATATACATCACGTGTGGAGGGAATTTAATATAATATGTAGTGTTGCAGCAGTCGCTGGACGGGCTACTATACTACTTGTTATACCTATAAATGTTTCCAGCCATCATATAACCTCGAAGGCCATCAAGGCCATGAACCGATTTAAGTCAATATCCTGCGGCCCCCTTCAGAGCTCTGTGTACTGCCCTGGTCTGGCCAAAAAGAGCTCTGCAGCCCCGTGTTAGCTGTGAGTTGGTTGTGCTGGGCGACGTCATTTCTTGATGGATCGGTTCTAATTCTACCGAGGAGGAGAGCGCAGCAGTCACCTTCCACCACCTTCTCATTTCGTATGCATGGATTGCGCATGGCATGCCGTGCAAAGTCGTAGCCGCTTAAGTTTCCAGCTACATAAACCGAAGACCTATTTAATATTCGTTTGATCGTCGAAAATCAGGCTGAAACCAAAATCTGATGGTTTGGATGATTGCCCAGATATGGGCAAATGTGTATCACTTCCTTATAAACGACCGACCCTTGATCAATTCTCTCACCCAAAAAAAAGATGATGGAAAAAATTATAACGATCTGGATGCCCAAAAAACAACGAGAAGCTTTTAAAAGAAAAATACTTTCACCTGAATCATTGTTTTCTGGACTACGGTTATGATTTCGTTTTCGGTTGGGGAGTCACACCTATATCAAATGATTTGTAGCTCCGGGGTCAGATTCTCTTATTAGTCTGCTGCTATATTTATACATGCCTGGCTTCCATCTCCGTCTGGGTTGGGATATGCACGTTCCAAAAGGCGTGCTGGAGTGTGTCAGTCTCCGAAAGAGAATCTCAATCAAGTTTTTCAAAAACAAAAAAACAAGATTGTGATTCATTCAGAAATTGTGTGTCGACTATCTTTCGGATCTCGATCAAGAGGAGAGTTGAGTGTTTATTTCACTAACAAAACGAAACAACAAAAAACTGTCTGCATAGCTTAGAGGTTATTACTGTTGTCGGGTGGTTTTTTTTATTTTTAAATCATTCGCTTTTGTCTTATTGTTTTTGCGCCAAGAAAATTATCCCTGAGACCGTGACTTCAACATCAGACGTAATAACATTCAATTCAGTTATTATCGGTAATTTACGAGCGCCAACTGCGGAGACTGGCGCTGGATGGACCCCATAAAAATATGAGTCTAGAAGCGTGTCCTGTTGGCGCATTCTTATAGCGCCAGAGATTTTTTATTTATTTTTTTTTTTTTCGGGAGAGTCTGACACACAATATGGGCCTTAATGAGATGGTGGCTAGATTGAAATCGGGTGTTGAATAGATGAGGCGGACGGCAGTTCCGAGTCAGCCGAGTGAAATCTTTCACGCTATGGCCACAAATGCGGACGTTGGCCGACTGCTGGTCTTATAACTTTCGGGACTTTTGGGACTTCTTTATTTTTTCCACGGCCACGGATCCATCATTTCAGTCCATGGAGCAATTTCGTCCTAGTGGCTTCTGCTGCTGTATGTCGTTGCTACTGCATTTGTCTTATTTGATTCCTTGCTTTCGGTCCGGCTGGATGGAGCACGTGATAGCCATCAGATACGGACTTGAAAATGTTTTAATGAACGACACGAAAAAAATGAAATTAAAAAAGGCCAACGAGTGTGAAGGGCTTTTTTTCTTTTTTGCGCACTACATTAGCGGACGGAATCCAACATGCGATGGCTGCCAAAGATAGACTCTACTCTGGCCGGTTACATGTGTGTGTGTGTATTGTGTCGTGAGTACTATTGCTGCCTGGCTGGTTGCACGCAGAGCACCTCATTTGAATCAGTAAATCAGCAGCGAAAGCTTTTTTGAACTAAAATTTGACGCTCAATAAAACATTGACCACATCAAAGATTGCATCGCGCCCGGACACCTGCTCTGCTCTCCTATAGTATATTATATTATATAAATGTATATTACCCAGTAATCAACCAGTCGACGTAATAAGCCAACGCAAGTGTCGCCCCGTACACGTTCCAGTGAGTCCATCAAAAAGGACCCAACGGCCCACAGTCCGAAATTTGCGGGGGGAAAAAAAAACGACGAACACAAAAAGATTTGTGAGAAAAGACATCAAAATACGTGGGCTCGGTCGTTGGTTCGTCCCCGAAAAAAAATAGAGAACTAATTAATGTTAATGAGCCACTGGGGGGAAAGGGATAGAGGAGGAACACACACACGCACCAACCGGGATATAAATATAACACAGTTGACGAGCCCCAAAGAAGAGGAATTATTACATGTTACCAGACCTCGAAGAATATATAGGTGATGTTTCTGTTCTCTGTATTCCGGCGGTATTCCCCTAGATGATGGAAATCGGTTGGAATATAAAGAAATAAAATGCGTCCGTGTCGGTTGGCTTTGCCGAGGTGGGATGGAAACAAAATTTGGTATTGTAACAACAGGGGAAGAACCGGGGAGACTACTGGAGCACTTCCTTCCACTCTCATCGTTCGCCCTTAATCACCGTCGGCTCAGCACTGTATTATTTTTTGTTTTTTTTTTCTGCGAGAAAAAACAAATGAAATGAAATGAAAACAAAGGTGAAAATTGACGACGTGGAAGGGCGAAGAAGAACAAAAAAAGGTTCGAAACAGAATAGATGACCGACCCCGGTATTTAGTGCGTTATAGAGCCATCCAAATTAGATGCGCGTTTGCCACTCTACTTTATTATTGTGTAGGCGCTGTTGTAGTGGTGTGTATTATTCTTGTGTTTAGGCGCTGTTGAATGTTTTTAAGTCCCGCGTTCGTTACCGCCCCGTGCTGGTCGATGGCCGCGCCTTCCTTATATATTTTTCCCTTGGATAATACGATGAGCAGCAGACCATTTCCGCTGCACTCTCTCTTATAATAATCTTTCTTTTTTTCTCTGTCTCGTCTATTTGAGAGAATTTAAAAATATTAAATGAAATTGGAAGAGATCTGTATGGTGGTGCGGATGATCACCAGAGCGGATCGCTGTTTTTTTTTTGTGCGCTCGTCCTTTTCTCTGCTGGCGTATAAATAAACCAAATAGAGAAAACGAGATAGACGCCGGATTGTAATTTGCTTACATAATGGACGTGCTGCCGAGCAAAAGTGCTGGACGATAGCTATTGCTGCATCGCTTATGTCCCTCATCCAATTGTAAATAGCAGCAGCAGCCTTATAGTTTGTTTTGTTTTTTTCTTTGCTTTTCTCTTTGCATTCAACGGCCACTTAAAGAAAATAATAATAAAAAAACAAAACCAAAACTCTGTTTATAGAACCCAATCAAAACGGTTGTTGTTTTTATTCTCCCGAACACGACTCAATCATCTCGACGCGCTTTCACGTCTCGCTTCCTTATCACCTGGCGCAGTTTATCTTCAGCCGTTTTGTTGGCGTCCTTTTTCTTCTTTATTTATTTATTTATTTATTTGTTATTTTTTGTTTTGTTTTGTTTCGGTTCCTAATTTGTTTGTTTCAAAGTTTCTTATTGGATAGTCGTCGGTTTCTATGGTGGCCGAGGCCGCAGTGTTTTTTGAAAAGATATTTCCGCTCGGGGCGCATTGGGCTTTTTATCCAGACGGTCGTTTATCACTATTACTTAGTAGCCTTAACGCTCATCAGGTGTGTCTGTGTTTATTTCTCATCCATCCATCCACCATCCCTCCGATTATAAATTAAACAGATTTTTAATAACGTAGGCTATGTCTGAAGTTCTGCACTATACAGCGACATTTTTCTCGCCTCTTTTGGCGCGTTTACCTTATTTTTTTGAAAATTTCATTTTACGATGACAAAAGTGAAAAATCCATTTTGAGGATAAGCGTCCCTCCCCGCAGCCATTCCGCGCCTGATTTCCATTTTTGTTTTTAAATTTATTTTGTCTCCCCTCGTATTCCCTTCATCACTTTCCCATATCTCCACGGTGTGATAAAAGACTGGCCCCTTCAACATCGCCGCATGAGGCCAGTTCTTTCGAATCATTAAGTTCGTTTGGACGTCTGGAAGAGTTAAAAAAAATTAAAGAAAATTGAGGATGAAGCTAAGCGACAAATATCCTAGTGACACAAGGGTCCAAAGTCCGGAGCTGGTTGGCGACCTCTCACGCGCATACTGGAATGATATTATTTATAACGAGCGTAGAATAGACAAAAGTAAATCTCAAAATAGGTAAATGAAAAATAATACCTATGAGGTATTCCTTTTTTTCTCATCGTGACAAACGATGAAGGAAACGGTTTGGCGTTTTATTCTGTGTCCGTGTATACAACAACATACACTCACAACCGTTTAAAGATGTACAGCAGCTCACAACGCGGAACACACAAGAAGATAATGACCGCCCTTGTGTGTGTGTTACATGTATATATATAGAAGTAGACGTGAGTTCTTCTTCTTCGTTTTCAGCAGAAACATTACGTCCGGATGGCCGAGCCTTTTTTTTTCTCTTTATTCTCTTTCTCGTTTCCTTGTTTATCGCCTTGGTTCTCTTTTGATTTCGTTTTGTTTCGGGGATATGCAAGGGAGGAGACGAAAGGAGAAAGGGTTTTTATAATGAAATGAAATGTATGCAGTTATGCAATTTTGGCCTGTTGCCGGCCAAACTATTTTTATTTATTTTTTTGTTTCGTGTGTCTGTGTGCTCTATACGCAGCAATACTTCATCGTTGGCCCCTGCGGTGCTCTTCTTCTTTGGGGGAAAAAAAAATATCTAAGAAATTCCGGTTCTTTTTCTCGATGACCGATCGCCTGTAATGAAAGGGTTTATGCCAAGTTTTGTTCTCGTGTTTGGGTTTCTCTTGGGTTTTTATTTGTAAATATGATGACAAGTTTCATAAGAGTCGACGACACGAACTCTCTTCTTCTCCTGTTAGTCATAATTCCCCACCGTTTGTTATGTGTCGTTGAATGAGCCAAAAAAGTTCCACACGGCTGAACTCGACGCCCAGCGCTATGCAGCACGTACGACGTGACGAGTTTCTTTTTTATTTTGCTGATCTGGTTTTTTTGTGTGTTGGAAGGTTTATCTGATTTTCCGGTTTGATTATCCCGTTGAACCTCAACGAGGTCCCTCTTATCGATCGATGATACATCACGATAAAATTTATTTTCATACATTTCTATCAAAATGGCCAGCCCCACTTGGATCACACAATAGACGACAGGAACAGATAATCATCTTCTTAGTCCAGTTTTACGGTACCGTTTTTCTCTCCCCGTGCACGTTTATAACTAAATAGTAGCGATCTTTTAATAGAAAATAGGAAACTGGATGAATTAAAAGGTCTTGGTCGTCCGGAGAAAGAGAATAAGAAGGAACCGGTGCGGAATATTAGACATAAGCGGTGCCGTTAGTAGCGTGACGTGATATCCGCGGCGACAACAAAACGAAACGAACGGAAGAGATTCTCTTCACGATTATAAAGAAGAAAAAAAATATAACCTTTGAAGAAGAAGAAGAAGATATGGTGTTGCAGAGAGTGCTGATTCACAGTGCTGCTCTCTTATGTCTGTCGAGGAAGGGGCATTGAGTGGTAGCTAAAAGGGAAAATGGTTGAAGGGAACGCCACATTCAATCTCGAAAAGAAAAGGAATAGAAAAAGAATATTGTAAAAAAAGGAGATCTCCCGCTGATGCGAGACTGCTGCGCTATTAGATTCTATTGCGAGGCGCATTTGAAGATTTCCGGTAGCGTCAATGGAAATCTAGTGCGCAATTTTCTCTTCTTTATTTCTTCTTTTTTTTAATATTTTCACGAACGATGAATTGAAAATAAAGAAAAGAAATTAATAAGGATGACCGGGGGTGACCCTTTTCGCCCGCAAATTGAAACCGGACAAAATACCCGTGAGGTAATAAACAACCAAAATATGTGATGGGCTGATGGCCGGGCCAAAACAAGTTGTTTTATGGAAAAGTTCCATCAGGAAATGTAGATGATTTTACATATCTTTTTCGTGCTATGGATATTAACCGATAAGACGAATAAATAAATGTTATTCATGCTCTTATTATTAGAAATTATGCGCTATAGTTGAATTATTCACGTATTATCTCCCTCTCGTATATACAGCCATTTCTCTCAGGTTGTGCGCTCTCGGGGCGTGAATCTAAGACAAGGTACTTGACCTTCTGTCTCGGTGATCGAGTCGACAACCCATTTCGATACACATTCTATTGCACCATTCTCGAGCGCATCCAACGGGGGTTCGTACAATTCAGGGCTAATAGCCGGACGGAATGAATTGCGGGACGAGTGCTGGTAGTTCAATTCTAAATTCCAATTGATATGCAGCCAACTCGTTTCCAAGCCCAATGTTTGTACCTATTTGTCAACATCAACAGCACTGCCCTACCCCACTTAAAGATGAAGAGGATTAGTACTAACCCTTTTCGGTTGCCCATTTCAACGTTTGCAACAATTCACTTGATTTATCCAAAGAACAAGTATCGTCCAATTTCCATCGTACAAATTAAAAACGCTTTTTGGTGTTGGAAGAAATTTTTTTTTTGAGACTTGTGGTAAAAGTTCTCGTGCTCGCCCTATTATGCTGAATAAAATAGACTGTAACAATCCGTTCAGAATATAAGAAAGGGAAAGGGATGGGAGTATACATGTAGAGAGAGGGAAATCTTTGTTATGTATAAAAGCGAATGGCATATAAAGCCATGACTTTTCCTTTTTTACTCCACACCAATTCCATATTTTTCCTCGCACAGAACTCGATATTATTATGATAATGCTGTAACAGCATTCCTTTCTTGTGTACCAGATTCGTCAGCGGACGAAATTCTTTACGTATTACACGCCGAGCGTGATGAACAAAATACGGGCGTGCTGATCTTTTACCGAATCTGACCTCCACCCAGCACACCCTTCTATAAATACAAGCACGTCATTTGACAGTCAGCTAGGCGCTATACTTATACTATTACTACCATCAAGTACCTGTATGGTATAGATATAATAACTGATGACGGTATACATAGTAGAATTCATTGTATATTTCTTGACCAGAACCATTTTTCCCCTCATTTTTCTTCCCGAAAAAGTCTAAAGCGACCCTCGAGTCGGCTGACACAGCAACTTCCGAGAGAAGTGATTATGTTGGTCCAGCGGAGCGCATCCGCACGGTGCGTTGGTAGAGATATATACACGTGCAGACACAAGCCGTGCGCTGCAACACTTTGCCAGTTCACTATTTCGGATGATGATGAATTGGTAATGGCCTCAAAGTCCTCCAGCTCTTCTTTGGGCCGGGGTTTCTTCTTCCATGTAATTCGTTCAAGTACGTCCCGATCACGGACGGCTGACTGCTGTGCTGATGTCCATCAGACCAAAGGATGTATAAATAACTTCAATTGCGCGTGTAGTAGTATATAACCCGCTGGTTCGAAGTCGCATCAAAACGGAAATTCTTCTCCTTTTTCGGATCCAGAGAAGAAGATTCTACCGAGCCCAGAAAATCTCTTTGGACGAGTTATAGACCTTTGACTTTTTTGTTGGTTGATTTCAGTTGTATAGAGATTTTCTCTTTGGGCTTTTCCGATAAAAAAAATAAAACAAAACAAAAAAAAGCTATTGGAGATTGACAGCAGGTCGACTATAGGCGGAAGACTCTTGGACCACCCGCGAAAATCCCCCAGAACAAAATACTCAAAAGATACCAATCACCACACGATACTTTCTCTCTTATTACATCATATCTGTCTGTGCCCCAGCATCCACTGAGTATTGCTCGGAAAAAATCCCAAAAAGAAGAGAAAAACCCAGGAGGCCACTCGATAGGTATAATACGCCATCATCAGCCAAGACAAGACAAAACATGGTCTATAATAGAGATATAATAACGATGTTGATATCAAAACAAAATAGATAGTAGTCTTCTTATTGACGAGCCAGTCAGAAATAAACCGATGATGCACGGGTCAGGACGGGCGGCAAGCAGCAGCAGCAGCAGTTCCTGCTGCGTTTCGTATATATATTCCGATGGCCAATTTGATCCGCGCGCGGACCTTTCAACCTGTGCGGCCTCGAAAAATGCCTGGAAAGCAGCACGCGCACGCGAACCTCGAATTATATACGCAGACGAACATGTTCTTAACAGACCCCACGACGAATGTATTTACAACTTAACAACGCGCATTCGATTTGCTCATTGGCTTTTTTTTTTTCGACTGGTTTTTATATATACTAATCATTCGTGTTTGTCTATGCTATTATCGTTTTTTTTCTCTTTTATCTTGCGTGGAATTTCTTGCGCTGCCCCCACCTCTTGTTGTATGTAATTCCACAAAGACACCACCAGCAACAAAGATAAAGTCCCGAGCTGTTTGTCGACTGCTATGGGGGTAATTAGAGAAATTCTTTGCTCTGCCATAGTTTAAGGAGAGCCAGCAAAGGTATGTGTGTGTTGCACCGCTGGGCTGTCGACGCCAAGAAGAAGAATGGTTTGTGCGTAGGGTTACATCTTTATGTTGTGCAAGTTTTGTTTCCCATTTTTTCTTTTTTCTCTGTGTGAGAAATATATAAAGCCGTTGCGTGCTTAACCGTAATGACTGTTCATTAGACGCGACCTCCAGAAGCTAAGGGCGAACCATTTTGCCTCTTTTTTCTTCTTCTTCTTCTTCTTGGTTTTTTTTTTTTTTTTGTATTTTGGCTTATATTCTCGCCGAACAAATGAGAACGGACACAAAAGGGACGTGCCATCCAGACGTGTTATAAATAATACCCCTCTTTTTTTCTCTCTCTAGCGCTCTGTGCTAAAAACTTTCCTTTGGAGGCACCGTTTTGAAGAGAGAGAGAGAGAGAAAAGAGAAATATAAGAGTTCAGATAGGTGAGATAAAGATCCCAATTGTCCAGGCGAGGATGGCCGCCTTCTCGACTTGCCTGTTGGGTTTAGAGAAAAGGCAAATGAGCGCTGTGGCCCGTCCGAATTCCGTCGTATGGATAATGGATGTTCGTTCATCCCTATCAACTCGATCATCTCGAGATTATGCTCCCAATTGTTGCCAATTTGCCACGCATTTGACCCTCCATTTTCTAGAGCCTTTCTGGCTGCTGTGGAGAATTGGGGAACAAAGTTTACGCAGTCCAAGAAATTTAAATATCATCATTCGACTCTAACGGATGCTGCTGGGAGGGTACAGCAGAGAGAGCATACAGGTGGAAGATTGTTGACTATACATTTGAACTTTATTTGGTTTAGAAAACTGATTATAACACTTTTCAGACGACCAGTATAACGAATTAGCATTTTTTTTGAATATTTAAAAGGTTGAACAAACGCCCATACTTTTTCTGCACGCCCCCCTGGGCTAGGTTTATCTCCATTACATATGCACCGAGGAAAAATCCGTCGAAAAACGTGCAGACTATTGTTATAGCTCTATAGCAGAATGGATGAAAAGATCAGTGTTGCCTTGATTTGAGCTTTTTATTTAAATGGAACTGGAAGAATGGGGGAGGTGGTGGGAGGATCGTATATAGACTCTGTGTGTGTAGAGGAGAAAGGCAATTTATTATTACACGTCTTCAATTTATTACAACAACGTAATTGTGATTGTAACGACGTGTCAGGGCGCGTTACGGTCTGTGCCCCGCCGGTGTCAGCGAAAGGTGCGCAATCATCGCCGCTCTGATACGGGGCTGGCCCTTAATAAGGGCACTCACGAATCATCATCATCTTCACTTAAAAAGGATAATTACACTTTTGCATCGGAGAGAGAGAGAGAGAGAGAGTCTTGCCAGATTAGATCTGTCCACAGCAGCAGACTCTACGACTGATGACTCTCTTTATTTCTCTGTCTCTGTTATAATAATCAAATGTTCGCCATTTGGTTTCACTTATTTAATTTTTTTGAAAAAGCGACTAGAACTAAATGCCTCCCGGATTTAAGTAATAGCGCGTATATAGCATGGGAAGAATTCGGCCAGGTATATAGTTGTTACATTATGGGGTATGTTCTATTGATACAGAAAATAGAGAAGGTTCAAAAGTTCTTTTATTTTTTATTTTATGGATGGCGCCATCACCAATTTTACGCTTCCTTCTGTATCTATTTGGCCGTTGTCTTCTTGTTCATACAATCGCGAGGGAGGATTTCTGTTTTCCCAGCTCAGCCAAACAGCCGAAATGGGAGGCGAAATAAGACAATGAAGTAGCCTATGGATGGTAACCAACACCACACCGAATAATTTGCTCCAGGACGAATTTATCAGCATTTATCACCCTGCGCATAGCTAATCTGCCGAGCCCCTATTGTTTCATCGTCGGCTTTTCGGGTTATTAAGAAGATTTTTTTCATTTTGGGAGAGAACCAAAACAAGCGTATTAAAATCCTTAACAGAGTTCTCTCGACGATAAAAATAAACCAAAGGGAAATTTTTTGACTTTATTTTATTTTATTTTCAACTCCCCCCGTCTGCGGCGGCCACTTTAATTTGTCCTAAAGGAATAAAACAAACAATAGTACCCAATTCTTTCGGTTTTCCTCTGAAATAACTCTGTCCACATATCCACATTTTTGGTTTTGTTGTCGTAAGAAATTCTTTTTCTCAATCGTTTCGTTCGCGGGAACTTTTGAAATCGTCTCGGCCGTTCAGAATTCATTTCGGGTTGCCTTTCGAAACACTTTGGTTTTTTTTTAATATTTTCCTTTAAAAGGAAATTGACGGATGGCATAGCGATCCCTTTCCGTTTGGTCGCGCGCGGTAGGCAAGAAATTCTCGTTTTGAACAGTAACGACCGCCGAGTCGAAATGAATAGCAAGAGGAAAGACGAGAATCTCTTTGCGCGGGCGTGAGATTCTTTTCGCCGCAAAAAAAAAAAACGGCCAGCCCCCAGCCACCAGCAACAACAACAACGCAAACCACCCGGGTGGGCTGCGATGCACCAAAATAGAATTTTATCCCTGCCAATTAGACGGGTACGTTGGGTGTATAAAAATTAGAGATATATGTATACTATATTCTTTTGTGAATGCATCGGCGGTATATTTTGTACACAAGTACCTTGGGTATATTGATGGCGTGGAGCGAGAGAGAGGCTTTATTTTTATTGTTCGAAGAACGAGCCCAGAAGAATAAACAGGAAGTTTGTTACGGTCGAGACGGCGGGTATTTGTACCAGACTCGGTTGTAGTTTATCCTAAAGGAGGACAACTAAATATGAAGTCAAATTGAACGAGAAAAAAATGAGAAGAGAAACTCTTTTCGAAATATCAAAGAAAAAGGAAAACTGGAAAACTGACAGAAGGTAAACAAAAAGGAAGAAAAAAAAGAAAAATGACGAGTTAATTTGGTCGGACAGCGGGGATGAGAAATAGAGACGGGGTTGAGGTGATTGAGCTTTGTGTATAGTATATTATATCCCCGTTATGTCATGGAATTTCCCTTGTTTTTATTTTCCCATTCGTTTATAGTTGGGCTTTTATCCACTTTCTAGGGCGGTTAATTTTTATTTATTTTCTTCCTTTTGATTGGGTGATCAGGATCGATGGCATTTCCACGGCATTTTTGTTGTAATTTTTTTTTAAACTTTTTTTTACAACCCAAAAATGGGATTATGGTGACCATTTTTATAAAGTTCAGTGGGAAAAATTTTTATTTCTGTTTTTTTTTTCGTCTTTTAGTAGCTTTTAATTAACAGCCCTATTAAATATATTATATTATTTCCCAAGTCGTGCTGGATTCTTCTCGGTGCTTTGTTCCGGTGTTTGGAATTCTTTGCCTTGTTTTCTTTCAACTGCGCAGCAGAGATTGCATCCCGATTTTTGTCTTTCGATTGAAATCAAGCGGAAACGGAGATATGGAGAAAAATACGAGATGATATCAAGACGATACAGACGCAAGGGGGAAAAAAATCTCTGAAATGAGCGGTAGGAGGTAGGACTGCGGCAAATTTCCGCTGATATACCCACACACACTGGCGCGGTCAAGACGTTCCTGCGTGTGTGTGTGTCTTGTGTGTGGCCGCGCCGTCCATGGCCGTGTTCTGAAATACCTTTTCCATCAAAAACCGACGTCTCATCAGGTGGGTGGGTGTAATTTACGGTCCTGTCGAGTTCGCTCATTTCAAAAGATTGTTTTTTGTTTCCCTTTGGTTCTTGAATATTTCAAGTCCACTCGACTCACTGCACTGCACATAGTCGACCAACTATCCCCACCACCAAAAAAAAAAGACCCTGAAAAAGAAAAACAAAAGAAAAACATAAGAAGATTTTCTTTTTTTATGGCTCAATTCTGGTCGGGAATAGAAAAGGGAAAGAGATGAGACATGAAGAAGGAAACAAACGACCTGGTGTCTTCAAAACGAGACGTTTTCGGCATCTCCGGGGGTCTCTGGTCTCCTAATAATATAATACAGAAGACTGCTGAACGCGCGGGTTTCTTTTTTATTTCTTCTCAGACTATACGACGGGACTGGACTCGGCGCGTATATGCTCACGCTGCTGCTGCTGCTTACCGCGCTCCTATACTGTTGATGATGTTTAATAGGGGCCGACCGCTTTAATTAAGGAGCTAGAGGCTTTAGTTCTCGACGTCTATAAAGGTCCATTTATCACGCTGTAGAGCTCCCGGACGAAAGGCAGCAGCGGCCAGCAACGTAAAAGAAAAGAAATGAAATGCCAAAAGATGTTAAACACGGAGATAAGGAATAATATCGAGAAAGACAAAAGGGAATATAACGACGAGCAATTACGCAATAATCTAAGCCAGTCATCTGACGTGTTCCTTTGAAAGATGGCGATCCAGTATAGATAACAGAAGATGATGCAGCAGCTCCCTAAGAGAATATTCACACATTGATCAGCAGCGGAGAAAACTTATAACCGGGCAAACGGAGCGGAGTTACCGGTGGCTTATTTTACACTTGTCCGCGCGTCTGAGGATGCGGTGAGCCAGTCGAACCCGCAAAGAAAAAGAAAAAAAAAAAAAGACAAAGTCCCAAAATGCTAGACAGAAGGAGAATATATAACGTCAAATGGGACGACGTGAGCTATGACTATACGGCCAACGTGTAATTGCTGCCGTCATCCCGCTGGAACAATTCTTCTTTTTCCCACTGACTGGAAGTGGAGAGAGAGAGAGAAAAACCAGCCAGAGATGGAAAGAAGAAAGACTTAACAAATAATGAGAACCAAAAACTTATTTGTCCTCAATTTTTTTTGTTTTCTTTTTTCTCTCATATTATTTTCCCTACGACGAAATCGCGCTAAGTGTTATTCCAAAGAATCAAAAAATTGAAGAAATGTTAAGCGCCTTTTTCGTTTGTAATTTTTGCGGTCAGCCAGCAATGACGTCTTTTTAGCGAAGACGACCTACGCACCGCTCCAGGGAAGAAGACGGCCTGGGAATTTCTTAGTTCCCTGGTCTTCCAGGGAAGTCGTAATAACAAAAAAAAAAAAAAAAAAACTTACATGGGTAATTATTTCACTGTCTTTTTTTTTTGTTCAACCCGAAATGTTTCTTTTACAAAGAGAAAAGGAGAGAAAAGAAAAATCCCCTCAAAATGCGGCATATGTTTTTGGTTTTACGTTTGTTTTCTTTTTTCAACATTTTTTTTTGTGTGTGTGCACACATGAAACATTTATATTGCATCTGTGCGGACAGTTGCCAATCTTCATTCCTTTGAGTCGTTATTTTCTTCTTCCCCCGAAATAATATACATAAACCGGCGTGCTTTCTTTACCGTGAAACGCTCGGCTATGCTGTGGTGTTCTATACCGTTGGCTGGCTGTCACTGGCAGCAACAGTTTTTTTCTTTTCTTTGGGGAGGATTTCTCCCGTGAATAAAAGGCGGAGACCGTTCGGGATATAATAAAAGAAGAAGAAAAAACAAAATTCTCCCTCATCCGAAAGGGAGAAACCCAAAAATTTGTGTGTGTGTGTGTATAAAAGGAAGGCGTTTATTTCCATCGCTGGTATTGCATGGAATACGGACAGTCCCTGCTGCTGGACTGTCTGTGGCGCTATAATCAAAGGGAAATAAAAAAAGGAAGAACAAGAATAGAAGAGAAACTGCACACTCGAATGGCATATACTTTTAATGAAGGAGAAAGATCTAATAAAACGGTTTCGGACAGTTATATTACACTACTCACACAAACCAGGATTCTAATGGGTGGAATAAACAACACCGAAAATAAAGTGTGTAGGAAATATGAAGCCAAAAGACCATAGAAACAAAATGAAAAATAATTCTACAGATGTGACGACAAATATGCACAGTCTACTACCCGGCCTGCTTGAGCAGCAGATCGGACACCATTCTGACCAGCAAAGAAAAATTCGAAAGACTCGAAGGTAAACATCAGTTGCGCAAAAACCTCAAATTCTCAAATTGTGTCTCCCATATTCTTGATGATTATAATTTTCAGAAGAGAATAAATGCAAGAAAGAAAAACGATCCCTGTCAGACAGACGACGAGTTCGTTGTACTGCCACGCACTCTGTGGCTCACGCCAAAAAAATAAATAAATAAAAAAAGAGGAAAAGAATTCGTATACTATAAAAATTCGGACTCGGACTTATTGTAATGGAGCAAACGGCCAATGCTGTAATGGCCGGTTGTTTTTCGTTTCTCTAAGCTCTCCTTTTTTGGGGTGGATGTTGCTGTGTTTTTTTTTTTCTTTATTGAGTTATGTGACTGATTTCAACGTAAAACGAAACCTACAAGCTCTGCACAACAAACCCGGAATATTTACACCGACCGGAGCTATACAGGACGACGGATGGACTCATCCATCATTTCTCCTTCTCTCTCTCTTTCTCCGTATTATACGCTGGAGCTGGAAGTATCTAGAGAGAAATGAAAATAACTATCAGGAAGATTTCGTGCGGCTCCTGTGGTTGTTGGGCCTCTTTTCTGCGTGTATTATATAAAGAAACGGAGAGGAATCTAATAGACGAATAGAGAAGTGAGAAAATTTTAAAAAGAAGAAGAAAAAAAAACTTCACGTCAGTTGCGTGTTATTGTTCCGAACCCCTGGCCGTGATTCATGACGTCCAATAGCTTCCTGTCAGCCTCAAGAGTCCGGCTTTGGTCTCTCTAGTGTGTTAAAAAGAGGCTGTAGGCAACCAGAGAGAGAGAGGCTCTCCCATAAAGATGTAGACTACTAGGCTATGGTACTATATACTACTACCTTTACACCTGTGCCCGGAGTCGAAGAAAAGAACATATTTATTCCCTCTTGGCTTCCAAGAGGGTCCTGGGCAGAGAAAAGGGGGGTGGGATCAAATTTGTTGAGAAGAACAAATTGATATGAAAATAATCCCGATCCGTTCAGCGGATGTTGGCGATGGCGATTAAACCGCTTTGATCGTTTTTGCCGTTGGGATTTTGGGAAGAGGTCGATTTTTTCTTTATCATATTTATCATACTTATTCCCTTATCATTTTTGAGCGGTTTGGATTTTGAGGGGGGAGTTTGATTTTAAAATGATTTTTGATTATTTCTAATTTCTATGGATATCGTATTATCGTAAGCATGCTGATTAGAACTTATTAGAAGAAAATTGGACAAGTGTCGTCTGCTTGCGTTTAGTTGAAAATTTCGAAAAAGTCAAAGACAAAGTTCCAAGATTTATATTCTTATATTCTTATAGATTTTTTATAACCGTCATACTCCATGCTGTTTAGCGGGTAAATAAAACTAAGAGTACAAATAGAATGATTGTGGGAGCTATAAAAATGTTAAACCTGTTCCAAATTTGTGAAATGTTAGTTGACTAGCATTTATCATGTGATTGCCCTGTTGATGCATGACAGTTTGTTTGTACTATATAAACTTTTTATTTTTTGCAGATTTGAGGCCTTAGCCAGCCACCATAACAACAAGATATGCAAGCTTGCTTGTGCAGGTGTTAATCTGTCATCAGCAACAATCTCAGGATCATCGCTTGGGTAATGATTTCCATTACTTTTATTGACCTGTGACCTGCTAGATATTTTAATGCTGCATTACCTGCATCAATGCAGTGTATTACATGTAAACCTTTAATTCTCCCGTTTATTAAAAATTTGGGTTTACCCAATGTCTCATTTTCAACTTTTCCTGACTTGTTTCTGTCAACATTTTTTTCGTAACCCATTTTCTTTTTTTATTTAGATAAGAAGCATCACACTGCATTGGGAAAACTACCGATGTCAATCGAGTTGCGGATCTCTCCCTTTCCCCTTTCTTTAAATGTCCACGTGTACGCCCATGTGAATGTGGGTTTATTCACGAGGACATCCTTTTTACCCTATCCCGTCTGGTGTCATTTTTCAGCGGATGGATGGAGCAACTGTAGATGCCTGGCTGTATTTCCCAGGCATATAAAGGTAGGACAAAATAGATCAAATATTCTTCCTTTTGGACAACTTTTGGTGGCGTTGATTATAAATCGTTACGTAGTCACGTGGGGTATGTTTATTCCTGAGCTAGGCGGTTGACTGGCATGACTGCAACTGTTTTCTCTCTCCGTTTTGGTTTTTTCTCAGTAAGGGTTCACTAAAAATCTCATTTGTCTAACGACAGCAGATCAGGCTTGTTTTGTACCTCACACATTTTTCTGTGGGTAAATCATCACATTCGAAAATATTTGAACTTTAAACACTTAAGCAAAGTGCAACTAGAGAATTTTTATACCAAGAGGGACCTGTGAAAGTCGCCACCTGAAAACGTCCATGCAGACCGCAATTGTGACTTGTTGAAGAATCTTATTTTTACACCCCTCCCCCCCTCTAGCAATACATGCAGGAGGAGGAATGTGTATATAGAGAGGGAAAGGACCGAAAAGGGTTGGTGAAAACTCATAAAAATACAAGAGATAATAATAAAGAGAGAGCGAGAAAAAGAGCTTCATTAGTGACGCAATTGAAACTGTTACGCGGTCAAACGGTGGCCAAATAACGTCCGGCACCCCCTTTTTTTTTATCCCAATAACGTCAAGCGCTCACGATATAGTCTGTGTTTGTAAAGGCTCGTATACATTTCACACGCTAGCGACGACTGCGATGGCGACGACGGACTATCCCAGGACACACAACTAACAAACATTTTCTTTTTAATATCTCCAGTCGCGGAAGAATCGAAGGGAAAACCTATAAAAGTAAAGAAAATGTCCGTGTGTGTGTGTGTCCTCCAACGTCTTCGAACTCGTTGCCGCCGTCGATGAAGCGCGGCCAAGTGTGAAAAATTAACTCTTTGGAAAATATCCTTAAAAAAGAAAAAAAATGGGAAAACAAAAGAAATTCCACACATCGAAAAAAAAAAGTAAATAAAAATGGGCACAATGTGCTGTTGAACTGTTCGCCGGCCACGGGACGACGAGATCTATAATTATTATTCTTGTGCAGTTTATATTGCTATCATGCACATTTATAATGGTCTGATAGCACGATCGCCCATAGGAAAATGAATCGAAAAGAGTTATACAGTACAGCATTTTTTATTTTTATTTTTTTGTTGGGTTTTTTCTTTGTTATAAATATTTCTGACTGTTAGAAAAAAAAAATGGTTATTTCCTTTTACACAAAGTTGGTCGTTCGACGGAGGGCTGGTTTTGCACATTTTTTTTAATTGCCACGGACGCCGTGATCATCGCTAAATATAGAATCCATGGTGATGCGCAGTTGGTTGAAAAAAATGATTTGTTGCCTCTAAAAATACAATAAGGGACAACAGTTTACAATTTATTGGCTGGTTTTCGAGATAAACCGCTTTCACCCGGGGAATTCGTACTCGCTACCCTTCTACTGCTGCTGGACTCGTGTGCGTGCGTGAGTGTCGGTTCGTTTTCAGAGAATCAGGTGGGCGTATATGGCGAACCACGCCAGAAGAAGCGGGCAGTATACATTGTTTTCTTAAAACCAAGTTTGCCATCGGAAACGAAACGATTTGTGAAATCAATCGAGGGCGTAGAGTACATACTCATATGAACATAGTTACTTAGTTAGTCCGGACTGATCAACAAGCCAAAAATCACGAACTCTTTTTGATTAATATTGCGTAGACAGCCCGTCGGCTACAGATCTGCAGAGTGCTGAGTCCCCGAGATATTTTGCGCGTCAAAAATCTGGTATAGTTTACGCTATAAATTCAGGTATACAATTAAACCAAGCACGAAACAAAAAATTATCAATTTTGGAATATTCAAACAATTCAAACACACCTATATGTTATAATCCGTTAGACAACTTCATTAGCGATTGCAACTATGCTCGTCTTCAGAGAAACAGCCGGGCGTATAGCGAACGACGCCAGAAGAAGAGGACAGTACATTTGAGTACATTGTTTTATTTAAAAAACCAAGTTTGCCATCGGAAACGAAAAGATCTATAAATGCATTCGAGGGCGTAGAGTACGTACATTATTACTTTGTTAGTCCGAACTGATCAACAGGTCAAAAATTGAGAACCCTTTTTGATTAATATGCGCAGACAACCCGTCGGCTACATATGCAGAGCGAGAAGAATTCCCCGAGATATTTTGCGTGTCAAAAATCTGGTATCGTTTACGGTATCAATTCAGGTAAACAATCAAATCAAACACGAAAACAAAATATCAATTTTGGGAAGCTTCACACAATTCAAACACATTCGTTCCGTTAGACGACTTCATTTGCAACTATGTATCTTGCCAAATTAACAGGTTGTAATTATTATTCGCAGCAGAAAGGAGACGACAGGGTTATACGGACTAATGCCCATCGAGACTTTCTTCTTCTTTTTCTTTTTTTTTGTATTTAACAAATTTTAAAGAAATGGTCCGCTTTGTGTGGTCTTTTGTGTCCAGTGGCAAAAGCGTTTGGTCTTCTACGCATTACAACACTATACAACAGTGATGTAAAAAGGTAGAAAAAAAGGATCAGAGGGCAACAAGGGGGGATTATAACTGTCTGTGGGTTCAACCGCCCTTCGCCGTATTCTAATAACTGTGTAGACAAGACGGTCAGGTTTCTTTCTTTTCATTTCTCAAAAAAAAAAGAATACAGAGGAATATTATTCAACTCGTTATGACGAGTCCAAATAGCGACGAAGGAAAACCAGTCGTAAATGTGCGAAGCAATCATGCAGATCGTTCATTTCTCTCTCCATCCTACCCAACTTCTCTCACTACATAACAATGGCAAGATGATGGACCATCTTTTCTATCCGTGTGTATATATGTATGAACCCTCTCATAAGATGAATGGCTAGTGCCAGTGCAACCGTTTTCGCCCATTAGACTGGCCCTGAATCGTCTATATCCCCCTGTTCTGGCTGTTGTCTATGCGTGTGGCTGCAGTGTTACATTCGACCGACAATCGAGTACTCAAGGCATTTTCTTGTTTTCTTGATGATGGAAGAAACCAAGCAACTTGTAATTGCACTCAATTAAAGCAAATAACGATGGAATATTTTCTGGGAGGTTTATCTTCTTTTTTTCCAACATTTAGCGATAGCTGTAATAATAGCAGCACAATCATATAAATAACATTCTTTGACTAGAGAGAATTGGGTGGAATTGAAACAAGAAGGCGGAGTTGATTATTGGACATTTTTTTTTTAAACGAGAGAAAAACAACAAATGTGTAACCCTTGGCCCCATCACCGTCACTATATCTATACGCATCTCAATTATACATAGCCCCATCGGTGTTTTGCATCTCATTAACAACAATAACAATTTGGAAATAGATAACGGTGGGGGTCAGTGATGTTTAACCAGTTCGTGGAGGGCGTTGATGTAGGTCTGGGCCATTTGGAGTGTCTCAAATTTTGAGAGTTTGCGGTCGCTGCCCAGCGACGGCACAACCTCGCGCAGTTTCTCAAAGGCGTCGTTCAGGCTGTTCATGCGGCGACGCTCTCGGGCGTTGGCCGCCGTCCGTCTCTTCTTCATGACTTCGACCGGTGGAGCCGCCGCCGACGCCGCTGCATTGGTCGTCGTTGTACTTTTGTTGGGGCTACCAGCGTCGCCGTCGCCGCTGCCGCGTTTGCTCCTGGAAGCGTTCTGGCCGTTTGCCACGGATTTTTTGGCATTTTTCTTCCGGCCAATTTGCGGGTTATTCGGTCCGGATTCCTGTTTGATGGACTGGTGCTGGGCTTCCAGGGCTACGACGACCTCCGGTCGTGGTGGTTTCCACGTCTCGTGGTCGGACAGCGGTCGAACGGGCGGCTGCTGCTGCTGCTGAACGGAACACTTGGCTGGCTCGACCGGCTCGTCGAATCCGGCCGCCGACATCCCGTTGATTGAATTATGGCGAACGTTGCTGGTCAACTGGGTGAAATCACACGCGTCGGTCGGGTAGCCACCGGGTGAATTACCTCCGCCGTCACCGGGATTTGCGCCATCGGAAATCGGAACTGAGGCGTGTGGCGGCGGCGGCAGCGGTGGGAATCCGGACGGCTGCTGATGGATGGCGATCGACGGAGTCCGGTAGAGATTCTCGTCTCCGTGGTGCTGGTATCCACAACTGGGCAAATTTGGCGTACTACTGTTGTTGTAGTAAGGCAGTTCGTCGGCCAGCAGGAACTGCGCACTTTCGCCCGGCAGAACGGCCTCGTCGCCCGGATAAAACAAACGCTGCGACATATTGTCGAACCGAAAAAACTGTTCAAAATCACTCGAGATGGAAGAAAGAAGAAGAAGAAGCCACTAAAATCTAAAAACAAAAATCACGGAGCTGTTTTTCGCTGCAATCCGTCCGGTTGTAGCGTCCACCATCAAGTCCCGGCCACTTGGTGCATTGACACTTGCAGCTAACGTTGCCCCGTGTAGATGAGAGACGATGAAATGAGCCAAATTGAATTTGTTTTTTCTTCTTCTTCTTCTTCTTCTTTCTTCTTATCTTTCTTTATCTTTTCTTTTGTTTTTCTTTCATTTCGGTTCCCTCTCTTTCTACCGAGTTTCCCAAGTTTAAAAGTACCGCCCTGTTTTCCTCCTTTTGTTGTTGAAAAGAAGCGAAGGACAGAAAAGAAAACCGAAATGAATTAACAAAAGAAGAAGAAGAAGAAGGTAGTAGCGAAAAAAGGCTGTGGCAAAGCAGCCGAGCATGCATTATGACCATGCACGCCCCTTTCGTCCTCTTCTTTCCTCTTCTCTGCCAATTGCTCCGTCGGGACCGGGTCCCAGTCACGTGATTCGGTCACTGGCCAACCCAAGTCGTTCGGCTGTTTTTTTTAAGGAAAGAAGAAAAATGAAACAAACAGCCGAGTTCGCATATTTATTCTCAGTTTAGTCAAAGTTTTTTCGGTTGTTTCTGCTGTACAATTCCGGCAACGAGCGAACGACGATGTTTCATATAACTGAACTGGCCATGAACGAGATGGTTAACGATCGTCTAATGCCGGGATTCCGTTTGGGAACTCATTTTTCTGCTCTCTCTCTCTCGTCCTTATTATACTTAAAGTTGTTGTTGTTGTTGTTGTCTGGGCCGTTTCTTTAGTATTCTTATATTTCTTCCGCTCGGCTTGCAGAAAAATGAGCGTCGTCTTGCTTCCTCTCCGCCCACTTTTGGAGACTTGGAGGCCGGTCCCAGTGTCTTTTCGACGCCTATACGTATGCAACACGGAAGCCACTGACCTGATTGAGCCTCGGCTCTATACATTGACCATGGATTTTTGTTTTGTCTTTTTCCTTTAAGGGAAACTCACACAGCAGAGTCTCTCTTTACATATATGCTATGCGTATATGGAATCTATCTACACTCTTTTTTATTTTTATTTTTGGCTTTTGTTTTGGTCATTTCGGGGTTTTCTTTTCCCAGTGTTTAAAAAAAAAATAACCAGCCACCGGAGTCTACATAACACGATGTATAGGAAAAGAAAAACCATTCGACTGTGGAGAGAGAGAGAGAGATATGGATAATACACATAGGTTTTTTTTTTGTGGGGGGGTTCTGAAATTTTATTCTTCGTCGTACCTCTCTAACGCTGGGTGGGAGGAGGTACGTATCCGAGTCCCACGAGTTTTGTTAGCGACTCCTCCTCTCCCCCAGACTGAATGCTATATTATTTGGAATCAGGGTTTTTCTTTTCATATTATAAGTTGCTGGTTGTTCCTTTCGATATGGGATGGCGGTGGTCGGCGGTGGGAGGAGAAGGAGAGTGCTGGGGTCTTATCCTTCTCTTGACAGTGTTATTGTTTTTTTTTTTCTTTTCTTTTTTCCTTCTTCAAGGTGGGGCCGTTCCACTTTGGAATTACACTTGCGGTTTTTTGATTATCGGGATTATTCGACGTCGGGAATTTTGGGCCGAACCCAAACCCAAGAACTTGAGAGTGAGGAGGTGGGTGGGGGGGGGGATACAAGGCGATAGGGGAGGAAGCTATATGGTTAATACTTGTAATAGATAAAAATCAAACACCATTACACGATCATATGGTTTAGCTTTCTTTTACAATAGCGGGACCCAAACAGATTAGTAGAATTATACGACGATGTTCTCTGTTAGAGAGATATATGTACGCAGGTGCAACAACTAAAAGTGCATATCTTGTGACTTGTGCGTGTATATCTCTGGCGAAAATCTGGCAATGTCAAAAGAGAAGAAGAAGATTAAACACGACTGTTAGATGCTGTGTGTCTCGACAGCTATCGTCCAGTCCGTCGTCAGAGAAACGGCCGGGAACGAATGGATGTTGCACGGTTAGGGGGTAAGAAATAAAAACAGGGAAACACACACACAGGACAGAAGAGGACCAGCAGGGCTAAAGACCTCTTGACGAGGCTGTTTTGATATTATGAATTGGCCCTTTATAATAACTTTTTTCTTCATTTTTCCCTTTCTTTCTTACTTTTTTTTTTTCGCTTGATGTGCTGATGCAAGAATCTCATTCCGTCAGTCTCTTGAACGCATATTTCCCCCCACTGTTATTAAGTGTATATAGTGAAAAGAGAGAGAGAGACCATCTGTCGTCTTTTTAAAGTGCCGGGCAAGCGCATTGCTGAGCCGCCTCTGTGTCTGTGCATTGTGCCATATTCTTCTTCGTATAACGGCTGCTGTTATACTGCTAAAACATGAACTCTATATGCATACATATCTGCTGGCTGTTTGCGGCCCTGTAGGTGCTGGTTAGAGAGCCTATCCGGTCAGCACGGCGCGCTATAAGAGATTCTGTGTATAATCATAACCGTTTGATACAAACAATTTAGCGTCGTTTTTCCGGCGAAAGTCTTCCATCTCTCTCTCGGGTACACATTGTGGGTCCCCATCCATCAAAGCAAACGCTCTTCCTCCTCCCATTTTCGGGAGGAGAAATCTCCATCACGCACGCTCTTCTTCCAATTATACTTGCCTACAGAGACCAGCGCAGAAACAAAAAAAGAAAAAGACTAAATTGATAAAAGGAATATAGGAGCAAACCGTATTATTATCGAAATCGTGGAAAAAACAACAACAACAGCCAAATAACTTGACCCAACAACAAAGGGAAAACCTATTATAACAAAAAAAACACCGTTTAGTCTTGAGACTTTGCCAGGACGCGCCATTTGCGTGGCATTCGAAGTCAGGTAGGCAATTTACAGTATATGCGGCGGACAGAAGCGATGAAGACGACGTGATATGCCCGGCCTGATGCCGTCGTCTAATTTGGCATTGCATTTAAAGGCCTATTTTACGATATCTTGAATAGGGCAGCGTGAGTGTCTAATACAGTAGAGTCTGGCAGAGTTACGGGTTGATGTACGTAGTATACTCGCCCCATTTGGGATGTACATTATGGTGATTACTTATTGTGTGTTGTAGGGTGAAATTGAATGGTCGGAAGCGTATTTTCCCAGTCGGTTCGCAGGATCTGTACGGGTTTTTTTTTCGGTGCCTTTAATTCGATGATAGTGTTCCCTTTTTTCTCTCCCCAATTAAGGTTTATCCCTTGACTGAATATTACATGTTCTGTTTTTGTTTTCTTTTAAATAATTTTGACTTGGTTTTCCGGTCTACTTGTTTGCTCCTTTTTCTTTTTTGAAAGATCTAAATCTTCGATGTCACAGAACAGCCACAAGTCAAAACTTTAGATTATAAAGCGTTCCGCCATATGTTATATAAGCTCGGGATATAGTTTATCACCGCAAGTACATTATATTAGACCATATCATTCTAATACCCAGCGGATATAAATGAAATTCATTTCCTTAAAAAAAGCTGGTGAAAATAAACGACTGTAAGATTCTTGGGACACGACAATCTCCGGTGCATGAAACTGCGAAAGGAGAAAGAAAGAGAGAAAAAGAACCCAGGGGTGGATGGTTATAAAGGACATCATTTTAATGAGATTTGTGAACCGTGAGTGTGATTGAGGAAACGTTTCGCTCAATCGATGAAGCCACAGACTATATACAGCCCCCTTATATAATAGTCTAAATACCTTTCCGAGAGCAGCACTATATGCTCTCGTCTCGTCGCAATCCCGCCGTGGTTTTTCTTTTGGAACTCGGCGCAGCACAAATGAAACGACCAAGAAACGAAGCCCGGCACCACCGACACGGTACGGTGACATTCGAGTACAATCGACTCGTGCGGTTGACTGTTGTTCAACGGCACATCGACGGCTGATGAGTTTGACCACCCAAGGACGATTGAATCATACACTCGGAAATAAGTATAAGGGACCCGGCACGTTGCGGTCACGCCGGTATACATCAAACTATTCCGAGATCACGTTGGTTCATCTCTTTGTCGACATCATCATCGAGAATACACATTTATTGGTGTAGTAGGCAGTAGGCTCTACATCTATTTCCCTTCTTCGGCCTGTGTGTCTATCTCGCTACTTTGGTTATATTTATCCAACTCATCAACATACTTTTGCATGCACACGGCCCTTTCTATTCTCGTCCATCCACAAACAGAAAATATAGGATAGTACCGAAATCGCCGCAATTTATTAACTAGATAGAGTTGACTCATCTTGCGGTCGATAAACCCCCGCCAACGGTTTCTGTGTACACAACACATATTCCGAAAATCAAACGATATGATGATTTTGATGGCTAATCTTCTTTTTTTTTCTGGTCTCGACCACCCAAAGACTATCCCATCAGTTTCATGGATTGTTGAAAAACAATAAGTTTATTTTTTTTTCCGGCCTTCCATATATTACATAAGAGGAAAGAGAGAGAGAGAGGCGGACAAAATAGGTCTAGTCTCACAATAATATACCGACCACCAGCAGCAGCAGCAACAATTCGGCATCTGTTTTTAGTATCTGGGATTCTTTTATTATTTTCTTTTTCCAATCGTTGAGGCGAAACGCGATCTCACCAGGCGAGCGAAATCGGCAATTGCTATTTTTTTTTTCTTTTTCGTACACACCATCTTAGCCATATATACACACAACACAATGTCGCCCATAAAGACAGTCCTCTATTTACCGCGACTCTATGCGTATCACCTGAATGGGTGTCGCGCTGGTGGCAGCCAAGTGCAATGTCCTTCTCGTTTCGTTGCATCTCATTAACGATTGCGTTTCAAGCAAATAAAGTTCGTCCTCTGTGCGAGCTATACGGCAGATTCTTCTATTCTAGACGAAAATGGCAAATACAATTTCGCTACTTTTTTTCCCCTAGCTGCTTTTATTATAATCCCGTTTTGATAGAAGTCAAATGAATAACAAACGTTTGTATTTCGTTATCAAATGTATTTATATACGCGATTAATTTTTTTTTTGCCCATTTCATAAATGTCTATGTGGCATATGTTAAATAATCTGCATACTTATTGAGTCTATCTGTCTTATATGTCTGTGTGCGGTTCACTCCCCGCCACCAAGACGTTCTCTTTCTCCTGTTCGGGAATCTGATTTTTTGGCATAATGCGATATCGTTTTCCTGCGATGAAGTGTGACCCCCAATGTTTTGATAATACCCTAAAACAATGCATGTTTCACTCGAGAAAACAACATGAATGGCATTTTATACCAACAGCTATTTCTAACGTGAAACTGCTTTTGAGATATATCGAATCAAACTATAAACATTCCGGATAATAAACGATATCGATCGATCGTCCTCTTAATCAGATCCAATTTAATCGAATTTTTTCCTCTTCGCTTCAAAGGTCTCTTGACGTTTTGCTTTAAAAAAAAACGTCTTTAAATTATGTAAGTAAATGCGATAACAGCGTGTGTGATACCGAACCGATATCATTATAGGCGAAACTACGATGTACAAAATTTTCTAAATAGCACAAACGAATTCCAGGCTATATTTACAAAACAAATACCAAAAACAACATTTTTCTTTGGCTTTTTCTTTTTTGCGTCAATATTGCTGATATCCATATCGATACAGCTGTACTTCCGTTTGGATCGATGCCGTCCTCCGTCTCCTCCATTCATACGCCGCGGTAGTTTATTTCGAGTATTTCACGACCTCGTTCACAATTTGGCTCCGAGTTCCGCTGCCGTGAATAGCGAGTCAGTTACCATGTCGAACGTGTGTAGTAAACAGAAAAAGGGGGAAGGAAAAAAGGCACGACTCATTCAACATAATTTCTATACCCGTAGCTTTAACGCTTCTTATTTATTTATTTATTTTTTTATCCACTCAACAAATTTTCGGGGCTCACTGAATTCGAATCAACTCAAAAGTCATGTTCCTCTTGCCTGGCCATGATTTTACCGTGCGACGTGTCGGTTTTTTTGGATGGATAAAAGACAAAAGAGAAAATCGTGTATAAATTATATTTTAATAGAGAGTCGCAAAAAAAAATTTATCGCATCTTCTCCGGGATTGCATAGTAGTAGCCTACATTTTATACCTGCAAACGATGGAGTGACGGACAGCCGCGTTTCACTTTAATAAAAATGCCGTACAACTGTTTGCCTTTTATTCGAAAAAAAAAGAAAACATGATCGGGTTTTGCGGGCTTATTCTTATTATATAACACATGCCTTGAAAAGCTTATTCTTATTTTATCGACGGTATAGTACCGCGCCGCGCATAGAACTAAAGCTCGGAGCATTTGTGGCGCGCGTGACAGAATTTTATGTCCCTGTTGTTGTTTCAAACGCCCACGGCCCACACAGGACATAACGCAGATTATCTCTGATGACGAATTCATCTGGTCCAGACTCTATCAACATTCTTGTGTGTATAGGGATTTCAATCAACAAGTAGTAGACTAATTAGTAAAGACCATTCACATTCGTATGCAAGTATCACCGAAAGCACGGAGAATGAATGGATTCATTTCTTTTTAAAAGTAAAAAATCTTAAATATTATACAAAGTTGAACTACTACTCGAATTACTATGCAACCATACCAAAAAAGTATAGCCGATATGACCGTTCTTTTGAAATGACCATAAAAAAAAAGTTCTTGGCTGATGACAAAAGCGACGTGCTGCTGAAGGAAACAGTAACCGAGTGAGAACGCGTCGCCCATTCAGTTGAGAGACTATCTCTTTTTTTGAAGGCACCCTTGAGACTTCTATATTTCTTATTTTATTCCAGTGGGAGGATATGTCTGAAAAGGTTTGACGTGAGTCGAATTGAATCCAGTCAAGCGTTAAGAATCAGAAATGGAAGATGTACCGTAACGATTTCTTTTTTGGACGTCATCGACCAGTAGCATCACGTAGATAGTATACATATAGTAATGCACAGTAATATTTTGAATATCAAGATCAACGAGGCACGGAGCGGCGGCGGCGGCCGCATCTTCTTCTTTGTGACCCTGATGTGTATATGTAATTGTTGTCGGCCGGCCTGGGAAAGTTTTTCTTTGGCTCCGTAATTTCCTATTCCTTTTTTTAACAGTAGAATTCAATTCAATATGAGCTAACGGCTTTCTCTCCAAGGTGAATGAAAATCTGCTCGCGTTTTCAATTTAATCGTGTGTGTCACTTTTTGGCCGTATAAATTTTTTCGTGACTGTATTGTTGTGTGTGCGGTCTGCATGGGAAAACGAGTGACATCCGTTCATATGCCAAAATAAGAGACATTAACTAAATAATAAACATTAAAAAATCAACAACGACAGGAAAACTTGGAAATGTCGAGACCGTGAAATATTTTTCTTCGCCTCTTGGACGGTGCGTAATATGTTATGTTGAAACGATGACACGGCAGTTCCGGAATTTGTTCTTCCCCCAGCCATAGCATTTGACCGAAATTATATACGCTGGCCGGAATCTGTTTAAGGATCTTTTTCTCGGTTCAAACGGAAGACTATTTTTCCCCCATTCCCATTCGATTCAACCCCCACCACCACCTCCTCCATATTTATCGCTACACGACGATAATGAACGAGGAGGAAAAGGATGACATTGTAAAGAAACTTTGTCTAATGGATGTTCGTCATGTTGCTCTATCACTCTCACGTCCGAGATGAGAAAACGGTGATAAACAGTCCTTTCACGCTGTTTGATTGAATTCGTTGATACTTTCAACGCAAGGCCATCACAGAGAAGACGGAGAGTTTCAAAAGAGGAAGAAGAGTGCGGCTATCATGCGAGTCTTTTTGAACGAATCTGCCTACCTCATTCGTCGTTGACGACCGGGTAATCAATATACGCAGACAGGTTGCCATCCTTTTTATTTTATTTGATTCTTTTTGCTGAATTATTCTGCGGTGAGAACGGACTTCAGTACCACCACGAGATTATTGAGAACAGCCAATTAAAATCGTTGCAACGCACATTACATTCAGGCCGTTTCCCGTAACAACCGGAAAAAACCACTAGATGGCGCCACCCAGTTGTATATTATTCAAGGGATTTCTAAAATAAATAGCACTAGTCGAGTGCTATTATTTTAGGGGGTCATTTGGCGTTCCGTATTCTAGTGATTAGATTTAAAATTGCGTCGTGGGGTTTCACCATTTCACCGTCGTGGGATTCAAATATGTATAGTTTATATCTTTTTCTTTCTTATATTTTACGTCATAAGTATATATTTCCTACGGGAACCTCACAACCCAAATTGATGTATTTTTATTTGTCATTACAAATTAGCACCATTTTGAAAAAGCCGCCATAATTATTTCTTTATTGGCCACCTAGTAGTGGAATTTTGAACTGCTCTATCGAATCATGATTGCTTGTTGTCGTCTGCCTTATTGACTTATTTCCGCGTGGCGTGCTTTATTGAACTTGTTGGTTGGTTAAAATGGTTAAGACCGAAGAAAAGAAACTTGAGTTGATTTCTTTATGACTATTCTATGAAATATTTGTTGTTAAGACGATGTGAAATGGAAAGAATATAAAAAAACGGACATAGACAAAGAGTAAATTAATTTTTTAAGATTATATTCTGTTGGTTTGGGTACAAAGTGCATTAACAAAATGTTGAGAAAACAGCAAGTTTTTCTGTTGGATGTTGGTTAGTTTACTAAATTTTCATTTATTAATTAACAGATTATGCACACATTATGCAGGGAAAGGGAATTTTTGACACAGACCTGTCTTTACAAAGTCCAAAACTACTTTAGCGTAAGTACCAGTAATCACATTGGTTAGGTGAGCTAAAATTAGTTGTTTGTATAGTTGAGGTAAACCAAGAAGAAGATGAGCCAGCCATCACATTCAAAATTTAATTAGAGCTTATTAATTGTATTTCTTTAATCATAGACCACATAACAATACATTAGAGTCTGGTTTTTTAATTAAATATTCATATTTTACCACATAGGTAAGGGCTGGAAGACCTGTCAATTGAAGAATGTCAAAATTGTCGGAGATAAAAAAAAGAAAACAGAAGACGGATGGTGACGTCTCTTACTAAAAGATACAACACAGAAGAATATTGTTGAGTCTGGACCTTACCCCAACAAGTATGGTGAAGGAGTCTTGTCCTGTCCTATTTTCCAATTGTTGACTCTCTAAAAAGAACATCCCAATGGAGAAGAACATATCTAAAAAGTTACATGAGTTTTCAGCTGCAATGTTGGTGGAAGAATAACGCTGGACAGATCAAGCTGAATTATTCACATCCAAATCCAAAACATCAAACAAAGAAAAAGTGAATCATATTGTTGGAAAATGTTTAGTGACTGTATTCTAGGTAATTGAATTTGTACAAATTTCTATTTTCTAAGCTAATAAAACTGTCTTTATGGACTTTATCTTTTGTGATAACGAATAAGCCAGGTGCATTATCTACGACTCTACGTTATCTCCAATAAAAACCGAATTAGCTTGCTCTTCACTCATCAAGCACGGTATTACAAATTATTCTAATTAAAAAAAACAAAAAAACAGTTTAAGTTATAATATTTCTAAGGCTAAATTATTTCGACGCAATGAAATGTATTTTATTTATTTATTTTTATTTATTTATTAATTTTTTCATAGAAAGATTGCAGTTAATTAAACAAAGACAGAGTTTGTTTCGCCATAACAAAGAGTCTAGGGAAAGCCCCGGACAAACCCGTTCTTGTTATAAGAACACGAAGCATTTAAGGAAATGTTTGCTTCAGCCATAATATTTGCAGCTGCTGTCCCACTGGTATTGGCAAACAACGCCCCAACCTATTCTAGTGATGTCTCCAGTACGGCCGACAATTCGTGTGAGAATTATCCTCCGCTTAGTGGTGCAAAAGTTCCACAAAATGGAAAAGCGTCTAATTCTTCTTATCCTGATGATGGCTGTGGAGACTATTCTGTCCGATTTAAGGGCGATGGATACTGTTATTCACTTCTGAAGAAAGGACCTTGTGAGAATGTGTTATTTTGGATTACGGTCGACCCGTATACTTACGAGGTGGGATTTTAATTCTTTTTAGAATTAATAGTTTATTTGTATTTTATCAAACGTGACTTTTAGGGAATATGCACTCCTCGCCTTTGTGGCAGAGAAAAAGTGTTCGTCGGTCGAGATGGTCTTTGTCACGATGTTTACGATACTAAAGAGTGTCGCGGAGGTAGGCGTCTTTATTACTCGGCTTACGGAGATCCAATTTGTGATTGTCCTATTGGGCAATATCCATTCCCATCGGAAGAAGACGATTGCGTTCCTTTATTTACTCAAGGTGCAGTAAACGCCAATTTTCCCAAATTATTTGTTAATTAATTTTCTTTTATCATTTTTTTTAAGGGCCGTGTCCAACCAATCAGGTTGTATCCGTTAGTTCATCTGGTAAATTAGAGTGTTTCCCCAACACTTGTCAACTTGTTGATAGATATCAGGACTGCCTCCTGCAATTGGTCCCAGTTAAACAATCAAGAATAAGTAACGATGACAACGGCGATGAATATGGATACTGCTATGGGTTAGGCACTCGTGGACCTTGCTCACCTTCTGAACTTTTTGGTTACAACATCTTTCACTGTCAGGGAGAGTGTGCTGACATGGATGACCCTAGAACGCCTTACTTTTCTTCTCCGGAAGAGAATGCAATTTTAGATGATGTCTTTGATCGGGCCGCAAACGAACCCATAAAAACAAAGAATAACAAAAGTAATACGTTTTTATGTGCACAACGGTTATCAAGAAAACGAAGACAAGGTATCAATACTTTTGGGATATTCCAACAGACAAGTAGAATTCCAACATCTCTCCTAAATCCTTGTCAACCTGGCGGTCGAAACGGAAATAATTTCAAGTGTGCAAATCCTTTGGTGTAAGTTATTTATGCACGCATTTTAGCAAACATTTAAGGACGCTTGATAATTTAAATTTATGTAATAATATCTTCTTCAGTCCTAGTAGACCCATACGTGACGTTAGTAAGCCTGTCAGTCCTGCTTTCGGTTGCCGACCAAATGATTTCTTGCGAGCTACTGGACAATGCGGTAGCAACCGTGTGCCAGCTAGCTGCGGACCTTCTTACAAATTCATCAAAGCTACAAACCAATGTAGACCAATTCGCTTTTGAATTAAATTCGCTTTGTAATTAAAGAATATAGTGGATAATCCTGAAATTCAACACAACTAATTTCGTAATTGATGCGAAAATACAAGTTTCTTAATATCGTACAGTTAGTAAAATCACTCAAGTTTTCTTTTGTTCAAGCTGACTTAATTTAACTAAGAAATTTTATAGTATACGTATACCAACATGATGAATAGGTGACTGCTGTTTGAGACGATTTCTGCGAAATGATATATGGAGAAGGTAAGCGGTGAACGTGATTAGGAGCACATTGTGTGTACGGACCGATGCAACTCACATTCAGACTATAAGCACAATATTTTCAAACCGATTTTTTTAACACTTAACTTCGGATTGGAGGAAAGAAAGGTCCAGAAATCCCCCACTAGGTGCCAGTGCAGTTTAACAACAACAACAGTTAAACAACAATGGCTGCCATTCCCTATATTGCTAACTGTGCTTAGTGGTCTTCTGTGCCGTTTGTCTTTCACGTTTCGATGCAGTGTTAACTGTTAAGGTGAATATTTTAAAATGTTTTAGCAGATTAAGTATTGCTAAACCTAATTAGTGGGTCATGCCGACTACTTCCGCGTATTTAAAGTTCACACAGTTTAAGTGAGTGCTAACTAAAAAACTAAGTGTTAACTCAACCCAAAAAAAAGTCGCAAGTCACCATGTAACTTGGAGAAAATATTACGTGAGTATCAAAGTTACTTGCCTTTAATTTTTATTTTTTTCAAGTAAGTGTAAACGAGCTAGAGCGGACATTGTTTTCATGTAAACGTTTCTTTTTCCTGGCGCTAGACGGCAAAGCCTTTGATCATTTTCCGCTCAGTTTAGTTTCGTTAACTTTGCACACCTCTCAAGAAATTTCTCGCTGCTACCACAAGGAAATTTTGGGTGATGGCTGTCAGTTTCTGTTTCAGCAACAAAGCTCACTTGTTAGTTTTTAATAATAATGTGCTTTTTTTCTACTTCCGGTTTTCTCATTTCTGTCAGTAGTTAAGTAAATATTCATCTGACGCACAAAAGAACCACATATTCGTGATCCTCGTCAAATTTGTGGTAAAGTTCATGTTTTTTTTTTTACGTACGCGTACTTCCGGTTTCAAGAATTTTCCTGAACTATAGTTCAGGAAAATTCTCGATTTTGGCCAAATTTTGGATTTCGTTGAAATCACACCTAATCGACCCCAAATTTCATGGAGATCACGAATATTTGGTTTATTTGGTCGGCAGCTCAATGGTTAAGGCGCTATCGCTTACTTCCGGTATACTTCCGGAAAATTTGCATGAAAGTAGCAAGTGAACTTTGTTCTCTGTACAATTCTAAGGATTGAATGCTAGATTTTAGCTAACAAAAATGCTTTTTTCAAGTTTTGTGAGTATCTTAAGACTAGTCCTTCAAATACTGAGTTTTGAGACGTGTCAAAAATGTCAAATAGATGGCGTGTTCATTGTGTTATGGAATGGCAGTTTGCTGTCAAAAGTTAAGCTATCCTTTCTTTGACAATTACCAATGAATTCATAGGTAAATTCGAGTGATTTCGTCTCTAACTTGTCGGTGATGTGTTCTATTCCGTGTATATGTTGGATAACCTGAATGTTTCTCATCAACTTATAGGAGTTAACGTGAAAGGGTCGTGGCCGTAATACAGCCTACTGCCTACCGTCAACTATTATGTTCAAAATCATAGTATTCTACTGAATGTGCCATCGAAATTATACAGGTAACAACCAACACTAGCTTTATCCATTTCATGTATTGCTGAAACATGTATTCTTCTCGTCTTTTATTAGGAGTCATAATTATCTGCTGTTTGTATTGGACTTGCTAGATCACCAACCCCAGCATAGACCAATCTCTCATTTCTTTTTCTCGAGAGAAGATTGGATAACTGATTGGTGTTTTCATGTGTAGGTTCACTTATCATGTCACTGAACTTTTTCCGTTGCAGTCTAATATGTATTTAAAGTATTGATCTCCACTTATGTCTATCTAATGTTTAAGAGACGCTTTTGAGTGTATACTGATAATTGTTTATTCTTTTAGATCATAGACGTCAAGCACATTGATGACAGAAATGATAAACAAGTTGATTTTTTTTTTATTTTTTTATTTACAGGTTCTAAACTCTAAATTTAGTCATGTCCTTTCAATAAAGTCAACAAGGTTCCTTGTTTACTAACCTGTTGGCTGCTACCCTTGAATCTCCCTTTTTACTTTCTTAAGCGGGCCATCTTTATTTAAGGTATTGCTTATTCTGTCGCTACAATATTGCTTGAATATTATTGCCATCCAAATAAATGTTCATTCTGCTTACAGGGTATTCCTTCGCTACTTGTCATGGACTTCATCCACTGGTGAAAACCGACGAGAGAATGCTGTAATCCAAGACTGATAAATTGTGTAGTTAGGTTCAATTACAAGTGCATATCTGGGCTCCCTTCTTTTCTGTGGCCCCGTTTCCCTAACTAACCACTAACCAACGCCCGCCGGTGGTCACTCACCCGCTGTGAAACCAGGAGGAGGGGAGGGCTCTGGTCGAACGGGGACTTGGAAGGCGCATGATCCGACGAAAACTTTTGGAGGGTCATGAGTCTAACCCGGAAGCCTAGTATGACTACATCTCCCCGGAAAAACTTGCCTCGTACTTCTCTCTTCTTCTCGGTCCAGATAAATATCTCTGGGGGCCGTAGACATGTCCTATAACAGCATGTGCGAGTTAAACAAAGCAACCCACTACCCAATGAAACAAAAAGCCATGGTTTATTATTTGCGCAAATCTCCGTCAGTCAAGTTACAAATTTTTCTAATTCAACAACTCACGTAAAATTTTGCATCTAGTCTATTAGTGCAAATCGCGATTCCATCATGTGTTTGGTAGTTAAGAAAATGGTTGTTTAAAAAACAAACAATGGGGTGTTCTGTGTAGCCAAAAAAACTCACCATTGTATGTTTTTTAAACAACCATCTTCTTAACTACCAATCACATAGGATCGCTATTTGCACCAGTAGATTAGATGCAAAATTCGACAGAAGTTGTTGAGTTTGAAAAATTTGTAACTTGACTGACGCAGATTTCCGCAAAACTAAACCACCGCTTTTTGTCTCATTGCCGCAGCGGTGGTGGCGGGTTGCGTTTAACTCGTACAGAAGAAAAACGTCTTGAACCGGACGCTCTGTTTATTGAATTTTTTGAACATTTTAACAAGAAAATAAAAAAATTGGTTCATATAATATATTTATTTTTATTTATTACAGATATTACATGGTTAAGGTTTAACATTGGTTTATAGGGTTAAGGGTATAAATTTAAGGGTTAGTGGTGTATGTTTTCGGGGTTTGAAGGATTGGAAGGTATATGTTTGTGGGGTTTGGAGATTAATTGGTAGGGCAACATTTGTAGGGTTATAGATTAACTGATTTTTTATCCAAACTTGAAATATCCTCCCCCTCTCCAACATTCTCCACTTTCCTTTCCCAATCCCGAAAACATGTTTATTATTTGTTGACATAAACATCCCATATTTGTTTTTGTTGCTTCTTAACTTATTAACGGTAAACTGCAGTCACGATGACAATTTAACAAAATAATGATGCGATTTCGGTACCACGACACCAGCAGTCCAGCACCAAGGAACGGCTAACTGAATTTGATGCAGAAAGATCTATCACCAGCAGAGGCTGAAACAACGTACCACAGCGGACAGCAACAACGCGAACAAACACGATAAACCTGTAACCATAATGAAATGAATTAATTTTCAGCATCAATGGAAATGCTGTCAATCAGTCAATGAAAAGATGAATAAATGTCACTTTATGTGGTTTTAGTTATACCAAATATTTGGAAAACAATATCTGATAGCTATTGTTCAAACAAAAACAAAATGTGTGATGTAGACTGCAACAACGAATATGTTATGTTAATCCTGCTTTAAAAAAAAATTTGTTACTATCAAGCAATGAATTCTCATGCGACGATAGAAAAAATGACACAAGTACAGCTAAACATCTCTCATTGTCAGTTAGCGAGCTTTTTGTTACCGCCAGACAATAGAAGGTTGATTGAAATAATTACTTCAGTTGTTCATGTTTCTTCATTTGACGAAACACACAGCAGTACAGGTAGCAAGAGGAACACCTGGCTGCATTAAATCCATGTGTACATTGGCAGCAACGACGAAGCTCAGACTTTCCCAGACTGTTAATCACAACAAAAAACTCAATTACTATCAAGGACACAAGCATCTCAAATGACAAAAACAAAAATGACAGAAGTTAAAGTTAACTACACAATCCTTCAGAAAAAACGTTGCAAAGGAACCTACAGCTAGCAAGCTTTTCCAAGGTAGACAACTAAAGTTCTAAAATTTATTAAAATAATTACTTCAATAGTTCTTAAGTGTTTCTTCAAGGGACTGAGCACCCAACAGTACAGGAAGCAAGCGAAAAACCTTTACCTGCCGCTTTATGTCAAATCCATGTGAACATTGGGCAGCAACAAAGAAGCTCATACTTCACCAGGCTGTTAATCCTATTAAGAAAAAAATACCAACAGAAAACAGTATGTGAAAGCATAGTTACAGAAGATAAGTTTATACAATTCTTCAGAATTACTTTCAAAGGAATTACAGTTGGCAAGTTTTTCCTTTGTAAACTAGACTGAAAATTCTACAACAGATGAGCAAAGAACAAAGTCATCAACTAACAATATTGGTAGCATTTAAATTAGAAAGCTGATCAACATAGTTAACTTCATTGTTCTGAAGTGTGTCATACAAAAACACTTAACAGAATGAAGAACAGAATTTATATTACCATCATAAAAAGCAAGCATCAGCAAAGAACTAGTCATCAACTAATAATAACAGTAGCATTCAAGTTAGAAAGCTGTTCAACATAATTACCTTCATTCTTCTGAAGTTCAGTTCATTCTGTTCAGTGTTTTTTACGATATGAAACATACAGCTGGTACAGGTAGCAAGAAATGCACCTATCACCGGCTGGCTGCAACAAACCCATCTGCACATAGCACATTGGACTGACACAAAGAAGCTCAGAATTCACCAGCCTGTTCTAAGAAATATATGAAAAAAAAAACAATTCAATGAGTTAAATGCTCATCACAACAGTTAACTGCAAAATTACCTCAGGTGTGAGTGACAATTTGTCAGCGTCCAGCTATTAATGTGCATTACTGACATTGAAAACATCACGAAAGGGAATGGCAGCAAATTAGCACCAACTCCACATCAACAGTTAGGGCTAAATTCTTCATCTTAAGTGTTGTCATATCTGCAAAAGTCAATAAAATTTCATTAGATATGGATTTGGAAAGAGATGAAAATGTTTCCTCTTTACTTGATATATATGATGTTTTATGTTGTTGAACCCTCTTCAGGATAGTCCTGGGCTATTTCAAACATTTAGAACATTGCCTGCTTTGTTTTAACCACATTGTTGAAGGACGGGAGGATCCTACGAGGCTACGATTGAGCAATCGATAAAGTCAATCGATAATATTCTTTAGCAGACTAAAATACAAAATTCATCGCCATCTATGATTCACATTTACAACTACTGATATGGAACAATAAGTCTTCGTTACGCAAGCTAGCCGCCATTTTTTTTCGAGCACTGATTGAAAGCGTACGTTATCCGTATCCGTACGGCGTATTTTCCTTCCTCACATTTTTCTTCATAAAAATGGTATTTCCCGTTTTGATTGTTAGATGTTACTGAATCCTAATTATTTGTGTGTGAATTTAGTAATTTGTGTGGTAACCTAGCCTATAATTTCTACTTGGAAATTCCAGCTGATCATGTGGCCTGAGCAGAACCTGAGCATCTGTACATTTTGCCAAGATGTCGTCTCTTTTTCCTGTACCGGCTGTTTGTAAGAATCACTTCAGAACAAATCAGGTAAATATGTTCAACTTTCTAACTGTGAGACTTAGTTAGTTGGTGACTACTGACTATGTCTTAACTTGCCTGTCGTAGAACTTTAGTTGTCTACCTTGGAAAAGCTTGCTAGCTGTAGGTTCCTTTGCAACGTTTTTTCTGAAGGATTGTGTAGTTAACTTTAACTTCTGTCATTTTTGTTTTTGTCATTTGAGATGCTTGTGTCCTTGATAGTAATTGAGTTTTTTTTTGTGATTAACAGTCTGGGAAAGTCTGAGCTTCGTCGTTGCTGCCAATGTACACATGGATTTAATGCAGCCAGGTGTTCCTCTTGCTACCTGTACTGCTGTGTGTTTCGTCAAATGAAGAAACATGAACAACTGAAGTAATTATTTCAATCAACCTTCTATTGTCTGGCGGTAACAAAAAGCTCGCTAACTGACAATGAGAGATGTTTAGCTGTACTTGTGTCATTTTTTCTATCGTCGCATGAGAATTCATTGCTTGATAGTAACAAATTTTTTTTTAAAGCAGGATTAACATAACATATTCGTTGTTGCAGTCTACATCACACATTTTGTTTTTGTTTGAACAATAGCTATCAGATATTGTTTTCCAAATATTTGGTATAACTAAAACCACATAAAGTGACATTTATTCATCTTTTCATTGACTGATTGACAGCATTTCCATTGATGCTGAAAATTAATTCATTTCATTATGGTTACAGGTTTATCGTGTTTGTTCGCGTTGTTGCTGTCCGCTGTGGTACGTTGTTTCAGCCTCTGCTGGTGATAGATCTTTCTGCATCAAATTCAGTTAGCCGTTCCTTGGTGCTGGACTGCTGGTGTCGTGGTACCGAAATCGCATCATTATTTTGTTAAATTGTCATCGTGACTGCAGTTTACCGTTAATAAGTTAAGAAGCAACAAAAACAAATATGGGATGTTTATGTCAACAAATAATAAACATGTTTTCGGGATTGGGAAAGGAAAGTGGAGAATGTTGGAGAGGGGGAGGATATTTCAAGTTTGGATAAAAAATCAGTTAATCTATAACCCTACAAATGTTGCCCTACCAATTAATCTCCAAACCCCACAAACATATACCTTCCAATCCTTCAAACCCCGAAAACATACACCACTAACCCTTAAATTTATACCCTTAACCCTATAAACCAATGTTAAACCTTAACCATGTAATATCTGTAATAAATAAAAATAAATATATTATATGAACCAATTTTTTTATTTTCTTGTTAAAATGTTCAAAAAATTCAATAAACAGAGCGTCCGGTTCAAGACGTTTTTCTTCTGTACGAGTTAAACGCAACCCGCCACCACCGCTGCGGCAATGAGACAAAAAGCGGTGGTTTAGTTTTGCGGAAATCTGCGTCAGTTAAGTTACAAATTTTTCAAACTCAACAACTTCTGTCGAATTTTGCATCTAATCTACTGGTGCAAATAGCGATCCTATGTGATTGGTAGTTAAGAAGATGGTTGTTTAAAAAACATACAATGGTGAGTTTTTTTGGCTACACAGAACACCCCATTGTTTGTTTTTTAAACAACCATTTTCTTAACTACCAAACACATGATGGAATCGCGATTTGCACTAATAGACTAGATGCAAAATTTTACGTGAGTTGTTGAATTAGAAAAATTTGTAACTTGACTGACGGAGATTTGCGCAAATAATAAACCATGGCTTTTTGTTTCATTGGGTAGTGGGTTGCTTTGTTTAACTCGCACATGCTGTTATAGGACATGTCTACGGCCCCCAGAGATATTTATCTGGACCGAGAAGAAGAGAGAAGTACGAGGCAAGTTTTTCCGGGGAGATGTAGTCATACTAGGCTTCCGGGTTAGACTCATGACCCTCCAAAAGTTTTCGTCGGATCATGCGCCTTCCAAGTCCCCGTTCGACCAGAGCCCTCCCCTCCTCCTGGTTTCACAGCGGGTGAGTGACCACCGGCGGGCGTTGGTTAGTGGTTAGTTAGGGAAACGGGGCCACAGAAAAGAAGGGAGCCCAGATATGCACTTGTAATTGAACCTAACTACACAATTTATCAGTCTTGGATTACAGCATTCTCTCGTCGGTTTTCACCAGTGGATGAAGTCCATGACAAGTAGCGAAGGAATACCCTGTAAGCAGAATGAACATTTATTTGGATGGCAATAATATTCAAGCAAGATTGTAGCGACAGAATAAGCAATACCTTAAATAAAGATGGCCCGCTTAAGAAAGTAAAAAGGGAGATTCAAGGGTAGCAGCCAACAGGTTAGTAAACAAGGGACCTTGTTGACTTTATTGAAAGGACATGACTAAATTTAGAGTTTAGAACCTGTAAATAAAAAAATAAAAAAAAAATCAACTTGTTTATCATTTCTGTCATCAATGTGCTTGACGTCTATGATCTAAAAGAATAAACAATTATCAGTATACACTCAAAAGCGTCTCTTAAACATTAGATAGACATAAGTGGAGATCAATACTTTAAATACATATTAGACTGCAACGGAAAAAGTTCAGTGACATGATAAGTGAACCTACACATGAAAACACCAATCAGTTATCCAATCTTCTCTCGAGAAAAAGAAATGAGAGATTGGTCTATGCTGGGGTTGGTGATCTAGCAAGTCCAATACAAACAGCAGATAATTATGACTCCTAATAAAAGACGAGAAGAATACATGTTTCAGCAATACATGAAATGGATAAAGCTAGTGTTGGTTGTTACCTGTATAATTTCGATGGCACATTCAGTAGAATACTATGATTTTGAACATAATAGTTGACGGTAGGCAGTAGGCTGTATTACGGCCACGACCCTTTCACGTTAACTCCTATAAGTTGATGAGAAACATTCAGGTTATCCAACATATACACGGAATAGAACACATCACCGACAAGTTAGAGACGAAATCACTCGAATTTACCTATGAATTCATTGGTAATTGTCAAAGAAAGGATAGCTTAACTTTTGACAGCAAACTGCCATTCCATAACACAATGAACACGCCATCTATTTGACATTTTTGACACGTCTCAAAACTCAGTATTTGAAGGACTAGTCTTAAGATACTCACAAAACTTGAAAAAAGCATTTTTGTTAGCTAAAATCTAGCATTCAATCCTTAGAATTGTACAGAGAACAAAGTTCACTTGCTACTTTCATGCAAATTTTCCGGAAGTATACCGGAAGTAAGCGATAGCGCCTTAACCATTGAGCTGCCGACCAAATAAACCAAATATTCGTGATCTCCATGAAATTTGGGGTCGATTAGGTGTGATTTCAACGAAATCCAAAATTTGGCCAAAATCGAGAATTTTCCTGAACTATAGTTCAGGAAAATTCTTGAAACCGGAAGTACGCGTACGTAAAAAAAAAAACATGAACTTTACCACAAATTTGACGAGGATCACGAATATGTGGTTCTTTTGTGCGTCAGATGAATATTTACTTAACTACTGACAGAAATGAGAAAACCGGAAGTAGAAAAAAAGCACATTATTATTAAAAACTAACAAGTGAGCTTTGTTGCTGAAACAGAAACTGACAGCCATCACCCAAAATTTCCTTGTGGTAGCAGCGAGAAATTTCTTGAGAGGTGTGCAAAGTTAACGAAACTAAACTGAGCGGAAAATGATCAAAGGCTTTGCCGTCTAGCGCCAGGAAAAAGAAACGTTTACATGAAAACAATGTCCGCTCTAGCTCGTTTACACTTACTTGAAAAAAATAAAAATTAAAGGCAAGTAACTTTGATACTCACGTAATATTTTCTCCAAGTTACATGGTGACTTGCGACTTTTTTTTGGGTTGAGTTAACACTTAGTTTTTTAGTTAGCACTCACTTAAACTGTGTGAACTTTAAATACGCGGAAGTAGTCGGCATGACCCACTAATTGGGTTTAGCAATACTTAATCTGCTAAAACATTTTAAAATATTCACCTTAACAGTTAACACTGCATCGAAACGTGAAAGACAAACGGCACAGAAGACCACTAAGCACAGTTAGCAATATAGGGAATGGCAGCCATTGTTGTTTAACTGTTGTTGTTGTTAAACTGCACTGGCACCTAGTGGGGGATTTCTGGACCTTTCTTTCCTCCAATCCGAAGTTAAGTGTTAAAAAAATCGGTTTGAAAATATTGTGCTTATAGTCTGAATGTGAGTTGCATCGGTCCGTACACACAATGTGCTCCTAATCACGTTCACCGCTTACCTTCTCCATATATCATTTCGCAGAAATCGTCTCAAACAGCAGTCACCTATTCATCATGTTGGTATACGTATACTATAAAATTTCTTAGTTAAATTAAGTCAGCTTGAACAAAAGAAAACTTGAGTGATTTTACTAACTGTATGATATTAAGAAACTTGTATTTTCGCATCAATTACGAAATTAGTTGTGTTGAATTTCAGGATTATCCACTATATTCTTTAATTACAAAGCGAATTTAATTCAAAAGCGAATTGGTCTACATTGGTTTGTAGCTTTGATGAATTTGTAAGAAGGTCCGCAGCTAGCTGGCACACGGTTGCTACCGCATTGTCCAGTAGCTCGCAAGAAATCATTTGGTCGGCAACCGAAAGCAGGACTGACAGGCTTACTAACGTCACGTATGGGTCTACTAGGACTGAAGAAGATATTATTACATAAATTTAAATTATCAAGCGTCCTTAAATGTTTGCTAAAATGCGTGCATAAATAACTTACACCAAAGGATTTGCACACTTGAAATTATTTCCGTTTCGACCGCCAGGTTGACAAGGATTTAGGAGAGATGTTGGAATTCTACTTGTCTGTTGGAATATCCCAAAAGTATTGATACCTTGTCTTCGTTTTCTTGATAACCGTTGTGCACATAAAAACGTATTACTTTTGTTATTCTTTGTTTTTATGGGTTCGTTTGCGGCCCGATCAAAGACATCATCTAAAATTGCATTCTCTTCCGGAGAAGAAAAGTAAGGCGTTCTAGGGTCATCCATGTCAACACACTCTCCCTGACAGTGAAAGATGTTGTAACCAAAAAGTTCAGAAGGTGAGCAAGGTCCACGAGTGCCTAACCCATAGCAGTATCCATATTCATCGCCGTTGTCATCGTTACTTATTCTTGATTGTTTAACTGGGACCAATTGCAGGAGGCAGTCCTGATATCTATCAACAAGTTGACAAGTGTTGGGGAAACACTCTAATTTACCAGATGAACTAACGGATACAACCTGATTGGTTGGACACGGCCCTTAAAAAAAATGATAAAAGAAAATTAATTAACAAATAATTTGGGAAAATTGGCGTTTACTGCACCTTGAGTAAATAAAGGAACGCAATCGTCTTCTTCCGATGGGAATGGATATTGCCCAATAGGACAATCACAAATTGGATCTCCGTAAGCCGAGTAATAAAGACGCCTACCTCCGCGACACTCTTTAGTATCGTAAACATCGTGACAAAGACCATCTCGACCGACGAACACTTTTTCTCTGCCACAAAGGCGAGGAGTGCATATTCCCTAAAAGTCACGTTTGATAAAATACAAATAAACTATTAATTCTAAAAAGAATTAAAATCCCACCTCGTAAGTATACGGGTCGACCGTAATCCAAAATAACACATTCTCACAAGGTCCTTTCTTCAGAAGTGAATAACAGTATCCATCGCCCTTAAATCGGACAGAATAGTCTCCACAGCCATCATCAGGATAAGAAGAATTAGACGCTTTTCCATTTTGTGGAACTTTTGCACCACTAAGCGGAGGATAATTCTCACACGAATTGTCGGCCGTACTGGAGACATCACTAGAATAGGTTGGGGCGTTGTTTGCCAATACCAGTGGGACAGCAGCTGCAAATATTATGGCTGAAGCAAACATTTCCTTAAATGCTTCGTGTTCTTATAACAAGAACGGGTTTGTCCGGGGCTTTCCCTAGACTCTTTGTTATGGCGAAACAAACTCTGTCTTTGTTTAATTAACTGCAATCTTTCTATGAAAAAATAAATAAATAAAAATAAACAAATAAAAATAAATAAAATACATGACATTGCGTCGAAATACTTTATCCTTAGAAATATTATAACTTAAACTGTTTTTAAAATTAGAATAATTTTTAATACCGTGGTTGATGAGTGAAGAGTAACAAACGACTGTTACGCCAAAATGTCTGTACAAAATACCTGTTAAAAATTCGAATAAAATACAAACAAAATGTAAACTAGCAAAAATAAAAAATAAAAATAAATAAAATAATCAAAATACAAGATAAAATACAAAAAATAAAATAACAATACAAATTACCTGTACAAAATACTTGTTACGCCGAAATATGTCGGTGGAATTCGTTCTTGAGTTGAACACTCGATGGACCCGTCCACAGCCAAACGGGGTTTATATAGACTAACCAGTCCACTCTTGCTCCCACCTCGTTTTTCGTTCTCTCATAAAAGAGATGTTGGTTGTCACCCTTTGATGGAAAAAGAAAAAAAAACCTTACTACAGTTCTACAATCGAAAAAGAGAAAGGCAAACACCATAAGCGTGTTGCGTAAACTGGTGTAAACATCCTCGACAGGTTGGCAATGGTAATTAAACAGGTAAACAAAAAAAAGCCAAATCAGTGTACGGGATCACCTTGAAATAAGCATTAATCGGAGGAAAGAAATCAATCTCGTACCAGAAAAGGTTTAAATATTATTAATAAGGTCATGAGACGAAAGGCCGATACCCACTCCACTTTGCAGTCACACCCAACTTTGTTGGGCGTTTCAACTTCCGATTGGCTGACCTTCCTTGTACAACTTCTTCTCACTACAAGATCGTCTCTTCAAGATCTTCGTTTCAAAGATCGTCACGTAGGACCTCCCCTGATGTATCTAAGGCATTTGATTTGATTTTGACTGTCTAACCATGCTTGATGGTCCCCGCACCGCCGACCTTCTTGTACAGCACCCAAAGACGCGGAAGTCTTGCGCGTATTACTGCATTGTAAACAAGCTTGAGTTTAGTGCAAATATTTTCTAATCGTATTTGTTCCTTCTATAGTAGCTATTTACTGTTACCTCGGCACATTTTACTCAACAGTTAAGGGAAATTATTTTAAAAAGTAAATAAATTTTCGGTAAATCAATTGGAAATTGGAATAATTGTTCTAATTAACAAGCATTTGAGGCCACTACCACATAATTGTTGCATAACGAGAGAGGGGGAATAAACAACGAGCTGTTGAACACCCGGGAATAGAACTTCTAAAGAGTTTTTATTTTACCCTAAGTTCTTGTTTTAGAAAGTGAAGCGCAGTTCTTCGTTGAAAAGGGGGGGGGGGGGAAGAGAAGAGCCAGATAATTGAAAACAAATGGTAAAAAAGGCGCAATAAAAGAGAGAACTTTCTAAGTCTAGATCTATGAACAGCTTATGCATGCGAGAAATGTAAATGCACGGAGGAATACCACACGCTCTAAAACGCTGATTCTGCATGACTAGCCACAACGAAAACTGGCGTAGTCTCTTATTAATGTAAAACAGACTAGTTACACTGGTATTTCTGCTTCAAATTTTAAGAGATTTTGTCTGATCATCCAAATGGTCAACTATATGAGTGAAAGGTGTTGACAGTTGAGTAGAAGGGTAGTAAGGGAATCGGAATGAATAGAGATCAACTAGGATAGTAACAAAAAGGGATATTGAATTTTACGGTACAAGTTGGTAACGCTATTACAAAAAAAATCGGGATTGTCGAAATATACCTACTTCATAAACCTATCACAGCATCACTTCATTAATCTCTCGGTAGCTGAGCGGAAATGAAATGGTTTCGTATTCCTGTACCTTTGCTATTGCATAGTACGAAGTTGCGTGTGGGACTTGACGGTACAGCGACAGAGCGTTTTGCATATGTGAAACATGTAATATGCATTCGTTTGTAAGATAACTGAGCAGTGGTATTGATAACCACCATATGCACATGCTGCTGCAGCATGGCCACCGGGGCGAGTTCAAATCTTATACAGGGGAAGTTGACAAAAAATATTGTGCTCCGAACGGGAAAAAAAGCCCTTCACTCCGCATCTTGTAATTGGGTTATATAATTAGCACAGATGCGAGTGGCGTTAAAATTCTATGGTAAAAGCAAGTACAAAGGGTAGTTGCATCACTAACCTGATTAACGTTTAGTTTCGTTTCTAATTTCAGTTTAGGAAATGTGAGTGTGAATCTGAATGATTGCCCACTTTGCTTGTGATTAGTGGCTTGGTATCACGAGGGAAGACGTGTTATGGCAGAAATGAGAACAGACCGAGCCTCAGCCAACGTTCGATTTTTCTTCTGTAATTCTAAAAATATAAATTCAAATCAGAGAAACAAGCACGTAATTTTAAATTGTGATATACCAAACAAATCGGCAAGGATGGGTTCTTGTAATTGGGGCAGAAGTGACGATGGCTGCCAAATTATCGATTTTCGCTGAAGGACCACCAGAGAATTACCCAATTCCAAATAAGCATTTTTGAAAACAAATTCGGGGATGACGTCAAGTGCAAAATCTTCTGCAATAGCACTGCCTGTCGATCACGTGTCACGATAAAACGATCAACTTCTTCAGTGAACACGTGAGCGTATAAAGATTCGTCGAAGTCGGTAATTTTTCTTCGGGCGTGTTCTAGTTGCACGGATGGTCGACCATCAAAGACTCTTCTAACGTAGGCCGAGAACGAAGTTTCATTTTTCAGCAGGAATTGATGGAAGGCTTTGACTGTTCAGTAATGTTATCAAGTTCTAAACCTAGATTCGTCTGCTGAACTAGCAGTCGGGATAAACCATTTTCAAAATCGTCTCTCGCCTGAGGTCCGCTTGCGTAGTTGTCCTTTTTTTATGAAAACAAGTCGTCAATCGAATCCAGCAATATGTGAAGACTCGTGTCACGTGAAAGCCATCGGGTGAAGCCATTAAATAGAAGACCTGGATCTCTCTTCTTCTGCAGTCAGGGGATGAGTGCAACTTTATCAACGCCCTACATCGGTTGCATTTTCTTCTTCCGTTGTAGACCGAGACCAATAAGATGTGGTAGGTGCCAATGAATGAGAACTCTCCAGTTTTGACCCATTGGAATTCCGTGTTTCAGCTCTTTCTCAAATGTTTTGAGAGTTTTCTCTATTCAAATCCTTTTCAAACTTTAAGTTGGGTTGCTTGAAGTTACAAGTGTCAAGTTCTGTGTTGGAAATGGAACTCTTGTTGGCGGTGTCGACCGTTCAACTTCCAAGATTGAGATAAGAGATGACACCTTTGTTGTTGCTAGTTCGTCCTTATATTTCACACTGCCGTATAATACAGCATTTTGGTATTTCAATAGTTGGTTTAGGGTTGAGTAGGGTAGGGAACAATAGATTGAATGGGAAGAGAGGGTAAAATCGGGGCCCTCTGTTGAGGTCCCTACAAATTACACAGAATTAACAGTAGCAATAATGTCGATCACTGTTGGGATGCAATAAATTCCCAACACACTCCCCAGTAGAGCCCGTTCAATTGGCTCGACATCCTGATCGACTTGATATCCGTTGGATTAGAGATCTGAGAATGCGGTTGAAGAAGGATGGCCGGATGGCCTGGATTACGAGGAGCTGTTTCGTTGACTGGCTACGGATTCAGTTAATTGTCCATTCCATTTGATTCCGATTGAGAGTTGGCTGACTCTTTGGAAGTTTGCCACCAGGATCCCATACCGATTGGTGTGTGTTGGAATCTTCTTCAATGTCCTTTAACACAAGAATATTTTTTAGAAGATGTGAAACGATTTTGTTTGGTACCTGGGTTAACGAATAAGAGAACAGCAACTGGTTGATGAGATGTTCTTCTATACTTGGTAACCTTGAGATGCGTTTAGGAGCTGGTTTTACTGGCTCCAAGCGCTTCCGTTTCATTGAGTTTTGTTGATTGGCCAATTCCGGAAGAATTGCTGCTTGACTGCACGGCGATCTGAACTTCGGAATGATTTCTTGGTTGCTTTCTACGTTTGTTGAATTGACAAATGCAGCGGCTTCTTGAGGATTTTCTTTCGAAGCTTCCTGGATTTCTGGCGACGATGATAAATTTCCAGAAGAAGAGAAGTTGGTTTGTTTAAGTTGACTCGGAAAAGAGTTAAGTGTTTCCAGCGATGCAGCTGGCCTTCCCGAGGGGAAAAAAAGAAAGGTAGGAATATCCTTTTCTTTGGAGCCGGCTGGCGGAATCCTAATAATTGAATCTTTAGTTTTTAGACAATTGAATGTGTCAGGAACTTCTGCTTGATAAGTAGGAGTTTCTTGATGACTAAGAGAGTGAGGAGCTTCTGCCGGATTGGCTGGAGCTTTTTGAAGATTGAGAGTACCAGGAGCTTCTGCCGGAGTAGCTGGAGCTTCTAGAATAATGAGAGGACGAGGAGCTTCTGCCGGAGTAGCTGGAGCTTCTTGAATAATGAGTGTGCAAGCAGTTTTTTCGTTGCTAGAGGAGCTCAAGAGATTTTTGGACTCCACTGCATCTACACCATCTAAGTTTGCAAATTTGAGGTTAGTTGCTTTCAGCTCGTCTTCAAACCTTTTTTCGTCTTTGTTTCCACTGGATTTGACCGGAATATCTGAGATTGATAGCCCTTTTTTTGGTCGTTGTTGGAGACTGGCTGTTCCAGGCTCCTTTTCCATCGGGACTTCTTTTGACTGGGCTGATTTGACGTTTTGGTCGCTGTAGCAACTTTTCGCGTTCGATGATGGGATTTTTTCTGCTCCTTCCAGATTTGCTGAGTTTTCTAACTTTGAAACAAAGGAATTATTTTCTTTTATTTCGTTCCTTTCAAACCTTTTTTTGTCGGGATATCCGTCTGGCCCATCCGGAGAATCCGAGAGTGAGTCTCCTTTTTTCGGTGGGTGAGGGAGACTGGCCGTTCCAGTCTCTTTTTCTTCCGTCTGGATATTTTCTTTTGACTGGTATGAAGGGGTGTTTTGAAAACTACAGCTTGTTGTCGTAAGCGACGACACTTCTAGTGGAGTTGGGTTTGGCACTAATACTGCTGCAAATTGAGATGTTGAGAGGGTTTTGAGAATTGACTCTATTACTGGATTTGTTTGAGAAGCTGGCTCCTGAGAAGCTGTTGGTGATAAGTTGACATCTCCTGGAGCGACGGGCACTGAAAAGGCTGTTGAGATGGCTGCGATCACCTGACTGATTATGTCCCGATTGAGTTGTGCTTGGGTTGCTGCCTGGTTTGCTGCCTGGGTTGCTGCCTGATGTTGGAGAATTTGGAGCATTCTTTCTCTGTCCTTCTCCCATTCTTCGTCATCTGCTTCCTTTTCGAGTTTGTCTAACCATTCTCTTCGTTTTTTCTTTAAGATGTGAATTTTGGCGACAATAACATCGTCCATTGTTTGGTACATGGTGTCGATGTCTGCATTGATCTCTTCTTGGTCTTCGCCTTCTTTGTACATTTCAGCCTGGACCCTTTTTGAGAATATCTCATAAGTTTTGTAGAATCCATCTAGCTTTTTTTCTAATTTTTCGACTTCGATAAACGCTTCCAACGTCATTTCTGTTGATTTGTACGTTTCGACGAGGTTAATGATACGGGTGATATGCTTTTTAATTAAAGTTCTTGCGTAATTTGGAGCCATTGTGAGTTGGAGGTGGCTCCTAAGGAGCTGCTGAGAGTACGAAAAGAAGATAATTAGTTTAAATTAATGTTTTGATTAAGTTGATTAGCCTTTTTGTTTGTTGTTCTGCTCGGTCTTCGGAGATTCGTGGTGCCGAATTAAATTCTGCTGTCTTTTCCACTTTCTTTGAATTCCTTTATGTGAAGATATCTGCAAAAACTGAATGATTTTGGAGCTAGGGTAATTTTCTAGCTCCTTACAATCCCACAAACGGCATAATAACAATTTTTAGGAAAGAGAATTTAAAGAGTTTTTGCCGCAAGACGGCGGTTTCTAATTCCCAATTTTGTGCTCAGAGGGCGCTTTGTGCCTTCTCAGAAAAAGAGAAAGATTTCCCTTTAAGCAAACAAAAAATGCAAGAGCGTAAGAGCGCGAGATTTGTTTCGAAATGGCGGAAGGCCTTTGTAAATAGAGAGAGAGAAAAAAAATTCAAGTTTTAATCACCCTAAGGCGCACACGAGGCGAACGCGTTGAAAGGGTAGAGAATTTTCCCGCGTTTTTTCCAGTTTAAAGGGGAAACCGGCCTAGCCCCCCAAAAAAGAGAATATTTTTCTGTCGTATTTAGAGAGATCGTTGTGCCTTCTGAGACAGAGAGAGATTTACCCAAATGATTGAATAACAAACAATGCAAATTAAAAAAAATGAGAGAGATTTGTTTTCGGGAAATGGTCTAAGGCCATAGCAAAGAGAGCGATAATTTATTTAAGTCTTTTCACCCTGGGGCTCACACGAGGCGAACTCATTGAAGGGTTAGAGAAGTTCCCGCGTTTTCCCAATCTAAGAGGTAGGGAAGCAAGCCCCCCCAAAAAAAATTCTTGAAAGGAAAGAGATTCCCGCGTTATCCCATTTTTAAAGAACGGGCAGTGAACCCAATCAGCTGAGATTCGTTTTGACAATGCCGGGAGGCGTATCAAGAGATAGAGAGAGAATATCACCTAAGGCTCACACGAGGTGAACACGTTAAAGAGGTAGGGAAGTTCCCGATTTTTCCCGATCTAAGAGATGGAAAGGCAATATCCACAAAATTCTTTGAAAGGGAAGAGAGAATAATTTTACTTAGGCGATGATAATTTGCGTGACAAGAAAAGAATCCCCCTTCAAAAATGATTTAGGAATCGTATTCTAATTTTAAGAAACTTTGAGGAAATATTTTAGCTTTAATTCAAGAGAGAGAAGAGAAATAATTTACTGTTTAAAGGGATCTATTTGCTTACTAGACCCCTGAGAACAAGTTAAACTCAGAGGGAGAGAAAAAGATTCTAATAAATGACTGACCTGCCATAATTAAACACAATTTTCTTTGATAAATGGCGGCAATGATTAAGCAAAAGGAGATAACGAGAGAAAGATTTGAGTGTGATAGAGCGAAACTAACTTAACACTGGTTGGAGAAAACTCCGGTTCGAAGGACCATGTTGGAAATGGAACTCTTGTTGGCGGTGTCGACCGTTCAACTTCCAAGATTGAGATAAGAGATGACACCTTTGTTGTTGCTAGTTCGTCCTTATATTTCACACTGCCGTATAATACAGCATTTTGGTATTTCAATAGTTGGTTTAGGGTTGAGTAGGGTAGGGAACAATAGATTGAATGGGAAGAGAGGGTAAAATCGGGGCCCTCTGTTGAGGTCCCTACAAATTACACAGAATTAACAGTAGCAATAATGTCGATCACTGTTGGGATGCAATAAATTCCCAACATTCTGTGTCAATTCTTGATTTTGGGACAACTTTTCTTCAACTATTGCCACTGCATGAGAATGAATCTTTCTTTCCTGGTTTTATAGAATTGTGTGGAGTCAACAGTCAACACACCCTAATCCGTGAGCTGCACTTCATTGCGGAAGCTTGATTTAACTTTCAACAGAGATGACTTGTTCTGGATGTTCTAGAGTTGTCAAGTTGAAAATTTAGTTGCAAACAGAAATGTTTCATAAAATCAGAAAGAAAGAGGAAATGTTTACCTTCAATAATTTTTTTGTTACTCGGTTTGGATTCTGTTGCAATTAATCCTCTTAAATCATTGTAGGTAGTGATTGCAAATTTTTCAATATCGGAAAATGTTGTAACCCCAATCTTGCATTTCTTCTTCAGCCTGTAGCCCACAAGCTCTTAGTATATTGTCCTCTTGAGCATTGAGGACAATTTGAATGTGAAGGCTGGTTTGTTACCTAGTTTTAAAACAACTTTTGAAATTTATGTCCATGTTCGAACCAGATTCAATCTGCAATAATTTATCACTTTGAACTTTCCTGATACTTGATTGATTGAACCTTCACATAATTGTTTATTTATAAAATGATTAATTTCCTTCTATTCTTCAACGCAGTGTGAGTCACTCACTCTTCCCAATGTTGGGAGAAACAATACGAACGAACAGATCAGACCAGAACGAGCCACAGACGAATTGACGAATGATGCGTACATGCGATCCATATGAGTATATGACGTTGCCAAACAAAAATACTTCAGATATGTGTGGAAAAATTGTGATGATCAGAATTCAGATTCCAGATATGTGTCTTTCAAAATTTCGAAAACAATAAAAAAATAAAAAGACTAAAAACCAAACTACAATAACAACAACCTAGATTGTTACCGAATATTTACTGTAATAAAACTAAATCACCGAGTAAAACACTAATTCAAACTAAAACTAAACTAAAACTAAATCAAAACTAAACTACAACACTAATCCACCGTCTAGAACACTAAACTAAAACTACTAAACTAAAACTAAACTAAAACTATAAATGAAGTAAAACTAGACCAGCAGCAAAACCAAAGTGACTACTGTTTCTAGACCATAATGATATGCCATAATTGTGGTTAAGGTGGTTCAGGTTATATTGGAGAGGGAATAAACAAGAAAATCATACTTACACAAACACACATTTAACACAATAAAACACTCACACAACCTTAGGCAAGAAAAAGTAATACCGTACCATTTAAAGATCTTCGAAGTCCTTTGCTGCGGCGGAGACGATCTTGTAGTGGCGGCGGCGATCCTCCTTGGTCCTGGGTCCCATCTAGAGTACATAAAAAAAGTATGGTTAGACACTTAGAAGAAAACAATATACCTGACATCCATTGGCGAAGGTCCTAGCGTGCGGCGATCTTGAAGCGGCTCCAGTGGTGACGGCGGCGGTGGCGGCGGCGATCCTCTCCAGTCTAAAGAAAATCCAAAAACATTAATGGAAGAAGTTTTAGCATTTAAAATCAAATGAAATTTACCTTCGACCCGTGGGCCAGGTCCTATCTTGAAGCGACGATCTTGTAGTGGCGGCGGCGATCCTCCTTGGTCCTGGGTCCCATCTAGAGTACATAAAAAAAGTATGGTTAGACACTTAGAAGAAAACAATATACCTGACATCCATTGGCGAAGGTCCTAGCGTGCGGCGATCTTGAAGCGGCTCCAGTGGTGACGGCGGCGGTGGCGGCGGCGATCCTCTCCAGTCTAAAGAAAATCCAAAAACATTAATGGAAGAAGTTTTAGCATTTAAAATCAAATGAAATTTACCTTCGACCCGTGGGCCAGGTCCTATCTTGAAGCGACGATCTTGTAGTGGCGGCGGCGATCCTCCTTGGTCCTGGGTCCCATCTAGAGTACATAAAAAAAGTATGGTTAGACACTTAGAAGAAAACAATATACCTGACATCCATTGGCGAAGGTCCTAGCGTGCGGCGATCTTGAAGCGGCTCCAGTGGTGACGGCGGCGGTGGCGGCGGCGATCCTCTCCAGTCTAAAGAAAATAAAAAAAACGTTAATAAAAGAAGTTTAAGGCATTTGAAATCAAATGAAATTTACCTTCGACCCGTGGGCCAGGGTCCTATCTTGAAGCGACGATCTTGTAGTGGCGGCGGCGATCCTCCTTGGTCCTGGGTCCCATCTAGAGTACATAAAAAAAGTATGGTTAGACACTTAGAAGAAAACAATATACCTGACATCCATTGGCGAAGGTCCTAGCGTGCGGCGATCTTGAAGCGGCTCCAGTGGTGACGGCGGCGGTGGCGGCGGCGATCCTCTCCAGTCTAAAGAAAATCCAAAAACATTAATGGAAGAAGTTTTAGCATTTAAAATCAAATGAAATTTACCTTCGACCCGTGGGCCAGGTCCTATCTTGAAGCGACGATCTTGTAGTGGCGGCGGCGATCCTCCTTGGTCCTGGGTCCCATCTAGAGTACATAAAAAAAGTATGGTTAGACACTTAGAAGAAAACAATATACCTGACATCCATTGGCGAAGGTCCTAGCGTGCGGCGATCTTGAAGCGGCTCCAGTGGTGACGGCGGCGGTGGCGGCGGCGATCCTCTCCAGTCTAAAGAAAATCCAAAAACATTAATGGAAGAAGTTTTAGCATTTAAAATCAAATGAAATTTACCTTCGACCCGTGGGCCAGGTCCTATCTTGAAGCGACGATCTTGTAGTGGCGGCGGCGATCCTCCTTGGTCCTGGGTCCCATCTAGAGTACATAAAAAAAGTATGGTTAGACACTTAGAAGAAAACAATATACCTGACATCCATTGGCGAAGGTCCTAGCGTGCGGCGATCTTGAAGCGGCTCCAGTGGTGACGGCGGCGGTGGCGGCGGCGATCCTCTCCAGTCTAAAGAAAATCCAAAAACATTAATGGAAGAAGTTTTAGCATTTAAAATCAAATGAAATTTACCTTCGACCCGTGGGCCAGGTCCTATCTTGAAGCGACGATCTTGTAGTGGCGGCGGCGATCCTCCTTGGTCCTGGGTCCCATCTAGAGTACATAAAAAAAGTATGGTTAGACACTTAGAAGAAAACAATATACCTGACATCCATTGGCGAAGGTCCTAGCGTGCGGCGATCTTGAAGCGGCTCCAGTGGTGACGGCGGCGGTGGCGGCGGCGATCCTCTCCAGTCTAAAGAAAATCCAAAAACATTAATGGAAGAAGTTTTAGCATTTAAAATCAAATGAAATTTACCTTCGACCCGTGGGCCAGGTCCTATCTTGAAGCGACGATCTTGTAGTGGCGGCGGCGATCCTCCTTGGTCCTGGGTCCCATCTAGAGTACATAAAAAAAGTATGGTTAGACACTTAGAAGAAAACAATATACCTGACATCCATTGGCGAAGGTCCTAGCGTGCGGCGATCTTGAAGCGGCTCCAGTGGTGACGGCGGCGGTGGCGGCGGCGATCCTCTCCAGTCTAAAGAAAATCCAAAAACATTAATGGAAGAAGTTTTAGCATTTAAAATCAATTGAAATCTACCTTCGACCCGTGGGCCAGGGTCCTATCTTGAAGCGACGATCTTGTAGTGGCGGCGGCGATCCTCCTTGGTCCTGGGTCCCATCTAGAGTACATAAAAAAAGTATGGTTAGACACTTAGAAGAAAACAATATACCTGACATCCATTGGCGAAGGTCCTAGCGTGCGGCGATCTTGAAGCGGCTCCAGTGGTGACGGCGGCGGTGGCGGCGGCGATCCTCTCCAGTCTAAAGAAAATAAAAAAAACGTTAATAAAAGTAGTTATGGCATTTGGAATCAAATGAAATTTACCTTCGACCCGTGGGCCAGGGTCCTATCTTGAAGCGACGATCTTGTAGTGGCGGCGGCGATCCTCCTTGGTCCTGGGTCCCATCTAGAGTACATAAAAAAAGTATGGTTAGACACTTAGAAGAAAACAATATACCTGACATCCATTGGCGAAGGTCCTAGCGTGCGGCGATCTTGAAGCGGCTCCAGTGGTGACGGCGGCGGTGGCGGCGGCGATCCTCTCCAGTCTAAAGAATATCCAAAAACATGAATAAAAGAAGTTTAAGGCATTTGAAATCAAATGAAATTTACCTTCGACCCGTGGGCCAGGGTCCTATCTTGAAGCGACGATCTTGTAGTGGCGGCGGCGATCCTCCTTGGTCCTGGGTCCCATCTAGAGTACATAAAAAAAGTATGGTTAGACACTTAGAAGAAAACAATATACCTGACATCCATTGGCGAAGGTCCTAGCGTGCGGCGATCTTGAAGCGGCTCCAGTGGTGACGGCGGCGGTGGCGGCGGCGATCCTCTCCAGTCTAAAGAAAATCCAAAAACATTAATGGAAGAAGTTTTAGCATTTAAAATCAATTGAAATCTACCTTCGACCCGTGGGCCAGGGTCCTATCTTGAAGCGACGATCTTGTAGTGGCGGCGGCGATCCTCCTTGGTCCTGGGTCCCATCTAGAGTACATAAAAAAAGTATGGTTAGACACTTAGAAGAAAACAATATACCTGACATCCATTGGCGAAGGTCCTAGCGTGCGGCGATCTTGAAGCGGCTCCAGTGGTGACGGCGGCGGTGGCGGCGGCGATCCTCTCCAGTCTAAAGAAAATCCAAAAACATTAATGGAAGAAGTTTTAGCATTTAAAATCAATTGAAATCTACCTTCGACCCGTGGGCCAGGGTCCTATCTTGAAGCGACGATCTTGTAGTGGCGGCGGCGATCCTCCTTGGTCCTGGGTCCCATCTAGAGTACATAAAAAAAGTATGGTTAGACACTTAGAAGAAAACAATATACCTGACATCCATTGGCGAAGGTCCTAGCGTGCGGCGATCTTGAAGCGGCTCCAGTGGTGACGGCGGCGGTGGCGGCGGCGATCCTCTCCAGTCTAAAGAAAATAAAAAAAACGTTAATAAAAGTAGTTATGGCATTTGAAATCAAATGAAATTTACCTTCGACCCGTGGGCCAGGGTCCTATCTTGAAGCGACGATCTTGTAGTGGCGGCGGCGATCCTCCTTGGTCCTGGGTCCCATCTAGAGTACATAAAAAAAGTATGGTTAGACACTTAGAAGAAAACAATATACCTGACATCCATTGGCGAAGGTCCTAGCGTGCGGCGATCTTGAAGCGGCTCCAGTGGTGACGGCGGCGGTGGCGGCGGCGATCCTCTCCAGTCTAAAGAAAATAAAAAAAACGTTAATAAAAGTAGTTATGGCATTTGAAATCAAATGAAATTTACCTTCGACCCGTGGGCCAGGGTCCTATCTTGAAGCGACGATCTTGTAGTGGCGGCGGCGATCCTCCTTGGTCCTGGGTCCCATCTAGAGTACATAAAAAAAGTATGGTTAGACACTTAGAAGAAAACAATATACCTGACATCCATTGGCGAAGGTCCTAGCGTGCGGCGATCTTGAAGCGGCTCCAGTGGTGACGGCGGCGGTGGCGGCGGCGATCTTCTCCAGTCTAAAGAAAATCCAAAAACATTAATGGAAGAAGTTTTAGCATTTAAAATCAATTGAAATCTACCTTCGACCCGTGGGCCAGGGTCCTATCTTGAAGCGACGATCTTGTAGTGGCGGCGGCGATCCTCCTTGGTCCTGGGTCCCATCTAGAGTACATAAAAAAAGTATGGTTAGACACTTAGAAGAAAACAATATACCTGACATCCATTGGCGAAGGTCCTAGCGTGCGGCGATCTTGAAGCGGCTCCAGTGGTGACGGCGGCGGTGGCGGCGGCGATCCTCTCCAGTCTAAAGAAAATCCAAAAACATTAATGGAAGAAGTTTTAGCATTTAAAATCAATTGAAATCTACCTTCGACCCGTGGGCCAGGGTCCTATCTTGAAGCGACGATCTTGTAGTGGCGGCGGCGATCCTCCTTGGTCCTGGGTCCCATCTAGAGTACATAAAAAAAGTATGGTTAGACACTTAGAAGAAAACAATATACCTGACATCCATTGGCGAAGGTCCTAGCGTGCGGCGATCTTGAAGCGGCTCCAGTGGTGACGGCGGCGGTGGCGGCGGCGATCCTCTCCAGTCTAAAGAAAATCCAAAAACATGAATAAAAGAAGTTTAAGGCATTTGAAATCAAATGAAATTTACCTTCGACCCGTGGGCCAGGGTCCTATCTTGAAGCGACGATCTTGTAGTGGCGGCGGCGATCCTCCTTGGTCCTGGGTCCCATCTAGAGTACATAAAAAAAGTATGGTTAGACACTTAGAAGAAAACAATATACCTGACATCCATTGGCGAAGGTCCTAGCGTGCGGCGATCTTGAAGCGGCTCCAGTGGTGACGGCGGCGGTGGCGGCGGCGATCCTCTCCAGTCTAAAGAAAATCCAAAAACATTAATGGAAGAAGTTTTAGCATTTAAAATCAATTGAAATCTACCTTCGACCCGTGGGCCAGGGTCCTATCTTGAAGCGACGATCTTGTAGTGGCGGCGGCGATCCTCCTTGGTCCTGGGTCCCATCTAGAGTACATAAAAAAAGTATGGTTAGACACTTAGAAGAAAACAATATACCTGACATCCATTGGCGAAGGTCCTAGCGTGCGGCGATCTTGAAGCGGCTCCAGTGGTGACGGCGGCGGTGGCGGCGGCGATCCTCTCCAGTCTAAAGAAAATCCAAAAACATTAATGGAAGAAGTTTTAGCATTTAAAATCAATTGAAATCTACCTTCGACCCGTGGGCCAGGGTCCTATCTTGAAGCGACGATCTTGTAGTGGCGGCGGCGATCCTCCTTGGTCCTGGGTCCCATCTAGAGTACATAAAAAAAGTATGGTTAGACACTTAGAAGAAAACAATATACCTGACATCCATTGGCGAAGGTCCTAGCGTGCGGCGATCTTGAAGCGGCTCCAGTGGTGACGGCGGCGGTGGCGGCGGCGATCCTCTCCAGTCTAAAGAAAATCCAAAAACATGAATAAAAGAAGTTTAAGGCATTTGAAATCAAATGAAATTTACCTTCGACCCGTGGGCCAGGGTCCTATCTTGAAGCGACGATCTTGTAGTGGCGGCGGCGATCCTCCTTGGTCCTGGGTCCCATCTAGAGTACATAAAAAAAGTATGGTTAGACACTTAGAAGAAAACAATATACCTGACATCCATTGGCGAAGGTCCTAGCGTGCGGCGATCTTGAAGCGGCTCCAGTGGTGACGGCGGCGGTGGCGGCGGCGATCCTCTCCAGTCTAAAGAAAATCCAAAAACATGAATAAAAGAAGTTTAAGGCATTTGAAATCAAATGAAATTTACCTTCGACCCGTGGGCCAGGGTCCTATCTTGAAGCGACGATCTTGTAGTGGCGGCGGCGATCCTCCTTGGTCCTGGGTCCCATCTAGAGTACATAAAAAAAGTATGGTTAGACACTTAGAAGAAAACAATATACCTGACATCCATTGGCGAAGGTCCTAGCGTGCGGCGATCTTGAAGCGGCTCCAGTGGTGACGGCGGCGGTGGCGGCGGCGATCCTCTCCAGTCTAAAGAAAATCCAAAAACATGAATAAAAGAAGTTTAAGGCATTTGAAATCAAATGAAATTTACCTTCGACCCGTGGGCCAGGGTCCTATCTTGAAGCGACGATCTTGTAGTGGCGGCGGCGATCCTCCTTGGTCCTGGGTCCCATCTAGAGTACATAAAAAAAGTATGGTTAGACACTTAGAAGAAAACAATATACCTGACATCCATTGGCGAAGGTCCTAGCGTGCGGCGATCTTGAAGCGGCTCCAGTGGTGACGGCGGCGGTGGCGGCGGCGATCCTCTCCAGTCTAAAGAAAATCCAAAAACATTAATGGAAGAAGTTTTAGCATTTAAAATCAAATGAAATTTACCTTCGACCCGTGGGCCAGGTCCTATCTTGAAGCGACGATCTTGTAGTGGCGGCGGCGATCTTCCTTGGTCCTGGGTCCCATCTAGAGTACATAAAAAAAGTATGGTTAGACACTTAGAAGAAAACAATATACCTGACATCCATTGGCGAAGGTCCTAGCGTGCGGCGATCTTGAAGCGGCTCCAGTGGTGACGGCGGCGGTGGCGGCGGCGATCCTCTCCAGTCTAAAGAAAATCCAAAAACATTAATGGAAGAAGTTTTAGCATTTAAAATCAATTGAAATCTACCTTCGACCCGTGGGCCAGGGTCCTATCTTGAAGCGACGATCTTGTAGTGGCGGCGGCGATCCTCTCCGGTCCATGATCCTAATTACATCAACGACAAATGGTGGATAAACTTTATAGTTTTTTTTTAAACCACAATCAATTAAGCAAAAATAGAAAATATACAGCTAAAACATTCAATTTAGATTCACAATTTCCTGAAAGTGAAAGAAAAGGATTATTAGTTGACACGTAAGGGTTGGGGATTGCTAAAGACGAATTTTCCACACCACAGAGGCACCACAGTAAATTGGCAACTAACTCTATCGTGAACTTAAACCTAAACTTAGCTTAACCTACAATAGCCTTAGGTTAGCTTAACGTCTTAACCTACAATATCCTTATTTTATGCTTAACTTTAATCTTATCTAGATTGGCTTACTCTAATTAGGTAGCTACTGGTGTGGACAACAAATAATGTGAATCAATCTACGAACACTACAAGACTATTTTAGTGCAGATGCAATTTTGCTGATATAGTGATGAGATAGTAAAACGAAATCTACGACCATCAATGACACAAAACACTACAGAGAAACCACGGCAAATTGTGTAGGCAATGCATAAAACGCAATTAATCCAAGTGCAAAGGCGTGAAGATGCAAAACTACAGCAGCAAACTAAGAGACAAGTGTACACCGTGCGAATACGTGGACTACTGAGCATTTTTTGGCCTCTGGAATGCCCATCGGCACGCCGATTTCCCGCAGCAAAACCCCTGGTGGTATTTTCCGGTATTCGAGGTCAGATGAAAATGGAGCAATTGAGGGGAGGAGTAACCTTTATTGAACCAATTTGAACTCAACATCGTTTGGTAGCGAACAGCCTTGATACTGTTATTTTGTCTCTCCTCCCCTTTAACCTTGTTTTGACGCTGGCTTGACAACAGCATCTCACAACTAAGCGTCGTCAAAGTGTCGAGTCAACTCATCTTAGTAGGTGTAGCCTAAGTGTGTTAATCTCAATTGTTGCTTCAAGCATGACGAGGTAGAAAAATCTAATGCACAAATCTTGACCTAATTCGGTTTTATTGGAGATAACGTAGATAATGCACCTAGCTTATTTGTTATCACAAAAGATAAAGACAGTTTTATTAGCTTAGAAAATAGAAATTTGTACAAATTCAATTACCTAGAATACAGTCACTAAACATTTTCCAACTATATGATTCACTTTTTCTTTGTTTGATGTTTTGGATGTGAATAATTCAGCTTGATCTGTCCACAACATTGCAGCTGAAAACTGCTGACATGTAACTTTTTAGATATGTTCTTCTCCATTGGGATGTTCTTTTTAGAGAGTCAACAATTGGAAAATAGGACAGGACAAGACTCCTTCACCATCCTTGTTGGGGTAAGGTCCAGACTCAACAATATTCTTCTGTGTTGTATCTTTTAGTAAGAGACGTCACCATCCATCTTCTGTTTTCTTTTTTTTATCTCCGACAATTTTGACATTCTTCAATTGACAGGTCTTCCAGCCCTTACCTATGTGGTAAAATATGAATATTTAATTAAAAAACCAGACTCTAATGTATTGTTATGTGGTCTATGATTAAAGAAATACAATTAACAAGCTCTAATTAAATTTTGAATGTGATGGCTGGCTCATCTTCTTCTTGGTTTACCTCAACTATACAAACAACTAATTTTAGCTCACCTAACCAATGTGATTACTGGTACTTACGCTAAAGTAGTTTTGGACTTTGTAATGACAGGTCTGTGTCAAAAATTCCCTTTCCCTGCATAATGTGTGCATAATCTGTTATCTGTTAATTAATAAATGAAAATTTAATAAACTAACCAACATCCAACAGAAAAACTTGCTGTTTTCTCAACGTTTTGTTAATGCACTTTGTACCCAAACCAACAGAATTTAATCTTAAAAAATTAATTTACTGTTTGTCTATGTCCGTTTTTTTCTAATCTTTCCATTTCACATAGTCTTAACAACAAATATTTCATGGAATGGTCATAAAGAAATCAACTCAAGTTTCTTTTCTTCGGTCATAACCATTTTAACCAACCAACAAGTTCAATAAAGCACGCCACGCGGAAATAAGTCAATAAGGCAGACGACAACAAGCAATCATGATTCGATAGAGCAGTTCAAAATTCCACTACTAGGTGGTCAATAAAGAAAAATTATGGCGGCTTTTTCAAAATGGTGCTAATTTGTAATGACAAATAAAAATACATCAATTTGGGTTGTGAGGTTCCCGTAGGAAATATATACTTATGACATAAAATATAAGAAAGAAAAAAAATATAAACTATACATATTTGAATCCCACGACGGTGAAATGGTGAAACCCCACGACGCAATTTTAAATCTAATCACTAGAATACGGAACGCCAAATGACCCCTAAAATAATAGCACTCGACTAGTGCTATTTATTTTAGAAATCCCTTGAATAATATACGCACGTGCGGCTGAAGGAAACAGTAACCGAGAGAGAACGCGTCGCCCATTCAGTTGAGAGACTATCTCTTTTTTTGAAAGCACCCTTGAGACTTATATTTCTTATTTTTTTAATTTTATTCCAATGGGGGGATATGACTGAAAAGGTTTGACGTGAGTCGAATTGAATCCAGTCAAGCGTTAAGAATCAGAAATGGAAGATGTACCGTAACGCTTTCTTTTTTGGACGTCATCGACCAGTAGCATCACGTAGATAGTATACATATAGTAATGCACAGTAATATTTTGAATATCAAGATCAACGAGGCACGGAGCGGCGGTGGCGGCCGCATCTTCTTCTTTGCGACCCTGATGTGTATATGTAATTGTTGTCGGCCGGCCTGGGAAAGTTTTTCTTTGGCTCCGTAATTTCCTATTCCTTTTTTTAACAGTAGAATTCAATTCAATATGAGCTAACGGCTTTCTCTCCAAGGTGAATGAAAATCTGCTCGCGTTTTCAATTTAATCGTGTGTGTCACTTTTTGGCCGTATAAATTTTTTCGTGACTGTATTGTTGTGTGTGCGGTCTGCATGGGAAAACGAGTGACATCCGTTCATATGCCAAAATAAGAGACATTAACTAAATAATAAACATTAAAAAATCAACAACGACAGGAAAACTTGGAAATGTCGAGACCGTGAAATATTTTTCTTCCCCTCTTGGACGGTGCGTAATATGTTATGTTGAAACGATGACACGGCAGTTCCGGAATTTGTTCTTCCCCCAGCCATAGCATTTGACCGAAATTATATACGCTGGCCGGAATCTGTTTAAGGATCTTTTTCTCGGTTCAAACGGAAGACTATTTTTCCCCCATTCCCATTCGATTCAACCCCCACCACCACCTCCTCCATATTTATCGCTACACGACGATAATGAACGAGGAGGAAAAGGATGACATTGTAAAGAAACTTTGTCTAATGGATGTTCGTCATGTTGCTCTATCACTCTCACGTCCGAGATGAGAAAACGGTGATAAACAGTCCTTTCACGCTGTTTGATTGAATTCGTTGATACTTTCAACGCAAGGCCATCACAGAGAAGACGGAGAGTTTCAAAAGAGGAAGAAGAGTGCGGCTATCATGCGAGTCTTTTTGAACGAATCTGCCTACCTCATTCGTCGTTGACGACCGGGTAATCAATATACGCAGACAGGTTGCCATCCTTTTTATTTTATTTGATTCTTTTTGCTGAATTATTCTGCGGTGAGAACGGACTTCAGTACCACCACGAGATTATTGAGAACAGCCAATTAAAATCGTTGCAACGCACATTACATTCAGGCCGTTTCCCGTAACAACCGGAAAAACTCGCTGGCAGTTGGGAGTTAAAAATGAGCTCGAATTGACGTCACTAAGTTGGTTTGGTACATTTTAGATGCACGACATGTATGCAAGATTTATCCTCAAGGGTTACCTGCAAGTTTGCGACCATGAACTGGAAAAAAAAAAAAAAAATTTTGAAATATCGTAATAAGTTAATGTCTGGTGGTTCTGTGAACTCTAGTCCATTCTAGAAACTATTTCTATGTTTGATGTTACAGGAAGTACGCGCTCAATTGATTTAACCCCAAATTAATTGTTGAATTGCCAAATCCTTTTTAAAATATTAATCACAAACGTCAAAAACATTTGTTATCCATAAACAAACATTTTTTTGTTTTAGCCAATTCACCGATTTACGTTCGTAAGTAATCGATTCTGAGTTAAATTGATGAAAAGTTAGATATCGATTGTTTGTCTGCGTGAAAAAAAAATACACAGAGCCCGAGGCAGCTAAAGAGAACAGTACATTTACTTCTTTTGGCTTTTCATTGAACCTTGATGCAACCGTTTGATAAAAAATGTCGAGAAATTAGGGCATCGAATTACTGTTGAGCATCTTAACTAAAATGCCGTCCAACAGGAAGTATCGTCGAGATCACAGTGAAGTTAGTTGTTGTTTAAAGTATCTCATTTTTGGATTTAATGTCATCTTTTGGGTGAGTAACCTGCAAACAAAGACTTAATGTGCTCAATTAAAGTTCATGTGTGTTTCTATTTCTGTAATTAGCTTACTGGACTTGGAATTATGGCTGTGGGCATCTGGGCCTGGACGGAAAAAGATACATTCAGCAACCTTCAAAGACTTACGAATGTTGCTTTAGATCCAGCTTTCATTCTCATCGTAGCAGGAGCAGTCACTTTCATTATTGGATTCACAGGCTGTGTGGGGGCACTCAGAGAAAACACTGTTCTTCTCTCTGCAGTATGGTGTTTTAAATTTTGTTTGTTTCTCATTAAGGTTTACCTAGTCCTTTCTCCTTTTCAGTATGCAATCTTCCTTGCAATTCTATTGTTACTTGAAATGACCGCAGGAATCCTAGGTTTTATATTTAAAGATTGGGTAAAATCATTCAAAATAACAAACAAAAGTTTTACATATTTAATTTAAAGTTAATTTTGTGTTGTATAGATCAAACAACAAGCCACAGGAGGATTTCAAGCATTTATTGTACATTATCGGGATGACCCTGATCAACAGAATTTGATTGATTGGATACAAGAAGGATGGGTAACTAAATTATCCATGTTTACATTGTTTGTATATTTCATTTAAAAAATTATTTCCCCTAGCTGCAATGCTGTGGCATTGAAGGACCCAAGGATTGGGATAGAAACATTTATTTCAACTGCTCATCTGCCGAAGTAGGAAGCAGAGAAGCTTGTGGAGTTCCTTTCAGTTGTTGCAAACCTCAACCCAATGTATGCATAATATGTTATCGTTGAGACATTTTTAATAATTTATTTGAATTACCCAAGCAATTTAATGCCCATATTTTTCCTGGTTATTATTAGGAGATTATTAAAAACAAGCAGTGTGGATACGACGTCAGGAAACCGGATTATGTAAATATGATTTCTTTCTTTAATTTTTTAAAGTTAAATTTCACCTTAAACCATTCCAGCACGCTTTTTTTGTTGTATTTTAATGGGTTTTGGTGGAAGTGCTTGGGAATTTTTGTACCAACATTTCGTCCCTTATCCGGGGTAAAAGGCCAAAATCAATTGCTGGTAGAAGTACGTATTTCTTGTGCGCGATTGTCCCATTTCTTCAGTTTAACGTGCAGTATAACGAAAGACATTTATACGACTGAAAGAAAAATCGAAACAGTTGGTTTCACTCTTGAACTATTCATCTTAGTCAAAATGAAATGGGATATTAATTTGCACAGATGCCATTCTTCTACCACTAACGTCATATAACTGGAATTTGAAACTAAACACGATATATAGTTACGTTATCTCACATTAAAATCCTTTAACTCGGATCACTCTAATCACAATATTTCGCCAAATATTTATCAATACCTTTCACTGTGGGTAGCACTTATAAATTAAGCATAAGGTGTTGGTGGCATATGGAATCTTTGATCTCACCTTCTTTCCAAACCAAATTTTGCTTGGTTAACGTACAGCCAGGCGATCGGAGTACGGTTGTATACGAGCGGGGCTGTTTGAGGGCAGGGGAAGAATGGGTCGAGTTTAACCTCATTCCAGTCGCAGGAGCAGCAGTTGGTATCGCCATTTTACAGGTACAGTAGCGAACTCGTAATCATAACTTTATCTATATGTTTAGCGACAGTCCAGCGATTTGGGCGTGTATTTGATTATAGAGGTAAGTGGCTGAATTTGGTTTAAGCATGTTAGTGTAAATTTGAAAGGAGTTTGCACGAATATGTAGTACATTTAGTATCTTCTATGATCAGGCTTTACTCTCTCCTCTTCGGTGACTGGGACGGGTGATGGTTTTCGGAGGTTGTTGAAATCTTACTAGGTGGTTGGTTGCTGGATCGCTTTTCTCCATTCCCTCAGTGATATACATAATATCATCAGTATATTGTATTACTCAAAACATTCTCTCTCTGTATCCGTCCCTCCACTCGTCCTCATTAGAACTATGACGTGGCGAAAATCATCAACGATAAAGGCTGCTTACCTGCAGGAGAAGAATGGCTTGAAAGAAATCTCCTAATAGTGGCTGGCGTGGCTGTCGGCGTAGCTTTTCTCCAGGTATTTTTTTATTTGATTATTACTAAAGCATGGAAGGACATATTAGGGACTAGCAAGATGCCTTGCAAAGTCGAAAATACTTCGGTATGTATTTTTAGCTCGTGCTCCTATGGGACTGTGCATAAGATTTATATTTTCATGTGATAGAAAGGTTTACTTTATAGTTGGCTGATTGACTGATTCCCCTTTAATAATGAACATATCCTTTCTCCCGCACCAGATACTCGGCATTTGCTTTGCCCAAAACTTGCGAGCTGACATTTTCGCTCAAAAGTCCAAATGGGGTCGTTAGTGAGAAGAAGAAATCTTCGCAATCCCGCTAGCGAATTACCTACGTCCAATTTCATCCTCATCTGGTGTGTTTCAACTTTTGTAACTCTATTTCTTCTACCTATGTGACCGATCTGCACGTCCATAAGTGGATTCGTTGACTCGTTATGAATTTTCTCTTTGGTTATAATATTTCGAAAGATACTTAAACTATTAATTCTTCCACGCACACTTGTAGCAACAACATTATCGAAATTATTCGAACAAATATTTGTACAGAATAACGAATTGAACAAAGCCGCTTTGCAGTATTCAGACAGCGTCCAAATTGAATGCGCCACTTATAATAAGTTGACGACCAGTTTATTGTGGCATCAAAATGAGCAACTAATATTCACTAGATACATTTGAATTGCAGTTCAGGGCTAACTTTCGTTATCTTCTCAAGCCTGTATATCTCATCTTTTATTATTCCTTTATTAACTCGTGGGTCTTGAATGTCACCGGGATGTTTTCTATGTCTTAACAAACATAACACGCAAAATCTTCGTATTCAAATTCTTTTCCAAAATTGCTTTCGCTTTAGAAGAAATTTTGTCTTGGTTGTCTTGGGACTGATTGAATTTTCAAGTGATCTGACCGTTTTTATAGCCTCAACAATTCAATACATTGTTTTCTTTACATGCGCTCTGTCATTTTTCTTCCGTGTATGCTGAGATCCGGAATCTGATTTACAGAAGTATTGGATGAGGCCTCTAACCTAACGTCATGGTCGTTGAGATGCATCATCATCAGCCGTCTGTCTTTAGGAATGGACACAGTCAAGCGCAAGAAATGAATTGGAATGTTGAATTTTTTTTAACGCCTGGAATGATCGGATCTACGGTTCTACGCCGTACAAGCGTACAGTATTTTTTGTCGAGTGACTGGGCCATTCTTAGACCAGAGTTGATAGATGTCATGGAACCAAAAAGTGGCTTAAATCAGACAGTGACTAGCGAAGTTTAATTTCAAGTCTAGTATCACAAAAGTCACAACTTGGATTTTAAGACAGACGCAATGTTTTACACATGACGTAAGCAAATTACATGTTAAGGAGAAGAAGATTATTTGTAATTTGTCCAAGGATGGCAAAAGGAAATTACCAGTTAGCAAAATTGAAACTGTTGCTTTAATAACCATATTTTTATTGTGACTACCGGGTGGTCATTTTTGTTGTAGCGCATGTCGACTGGAATATGTTAACTCATATGATTGTTGCCAAAGAAAATGAAGGGTGAAGTCGCAGACGTCTTGTTTTCCAAGAATTGTTTTCGAGACTTTTTTTTTTTAAATTGTTAAATTATCATTTGACAATGATGATGAATTCATTTCGTTATTTTAAAATGGACAGTCGCAAGTTATCTAATTACTTAAATTAATGCGTTTTGAATTGATAGGATTTCTGGACCGCAGTTAACGTTTAATTTAATATTTGATCAGCGCTTCTCCGTTTCGCCATTCATAAGCTATTCTGGGAAAGTGTTGAGTCCTATGTATAGAATACGTAATCATGGCTTTGGCTATGACTCAACATTCTTATTAACGAACAAAAAAATCTCTTATCGAAATGACACGATGAGGCTGTCATTTTTTTACTGATTAATATTTCCGTTCTTGATAACGGCGAGATCGCGAGCTAGGAAGTAAAGAACATGCCAAAAAGGATCTTTCAACAGCAAGGGCTGAAGCAAAAAGCGGTGAAACGAGAAACGCGGCCTCACTCAAAGTCTATTTATTTTCTCCGAGCGAGTTGAGTGTTCCAAGAGTTCATAAAAGTTCTCCGCGAGTTTCAAAGGAGAACCGAAAACATGTTACTTGACGTTTACATTTACTCAGAATTTTGCAGTTCCGGCTACAGTGCTACATGTAGGCCACTTTAACTTAAACAATTTTCAATCTCTTAAATTACGTGAGAAACGGAAATCTACCCTAGAAGTCAAATCTTGATACCCTAGTCCAAGCGCTAAAAATAATTTGACGGGTGTTGTAGAGCCAAGTTTAAAGCACTCGTCTAAATTTGAGCCTCAGGTTCCACTCGATCACTCATAATAAATCAGATTAGTGAGATGTGTAGAGCAGGTTGCTCCAAAATGACAAGTTGTCGCTCTTTATGTTGACAACAATTTTATTTCGGTATGAAGAGGCTGGAAGAGGCCTGTAAGTGGCATAAAAAAAGAGGTGTTAACGAATAGCTGATAATAAACGCTCCTTCCAGTGATGTCATAAGCAACTATATTTGATTGCACTAGGGCCTACACGATTTTTAGCTGTTGAAGATACGGGCTACGGGTACTGGCTGCCAAGCAGAAAAATCTTTAAGTGTCAGCCAAAATGCCCGTGGCGTAGGCGGGAAGATAGGATACCGTATCAATTAATAGTGACGACAGTTTTGCCAGCTATTAGCTTACATTTAAATTAATGGATACGGTAAATCTCAACGTGACTTGTACATGGATGGATTAAAAGGATTAAAATTCCCCAAATAAGCCCATTAAAATCTTATTATTATATCTGTCCGCCTTGGTGTGCATACCATTGTCTAGTCTCTAGCCTTAGTTGTGAGATCCTGAAATAGATGCAGAGGTCTAACTAAACGTACTATTCCTATTCGTTATTTTGCCTTCATTTATTCAGCTGTAAACGTTGATTTGCATGCTGTTTGGTTTTGCAAATGATTGATGCTATTATACTGACGACCGACGAGTACAGTTAACACAGTTTAGAATAGATTCTCTCTCGGGTAAAAATAAGCAAAGGAGTGTCGCTTAAAAACTACTAAATTACAGTGTTTATTGCATTAGTTTTCCTAAGGGATGGCCCCCAGCTGTATGCAACACTTTTAGACAGATTGTGGTGGCGAGCATTTTTCCATTCCTATGGGGATGACCAAAATCGATGCTGTCTTCACTCTATTCGAGTCTAATTCGAAACGCTGGATTTCCCCCCTCCCCCCCGCTCTCATTTCAAGCACTAAAAGTCTAAGGTCGTTGAGGGTTAACACGTTATCGCGTTGAGAACGATGCATGCAGCGATGCGGAGCGTGAATCACGTGACAGCCGGAACGCCAATAAGGTGACAGCGGAGTAGTTTGCGAGCGCCTAGGACACGCTCTTAGGCCAGTGGATCCAGTCCGACTACTCGCAGTCTGTGGTCATAATAGCGCTAATCATGGCCGCTCCTAATCAGCCTCAGCAATGGACCACGCTCGGCAAACTGAGTTTCCCTCAGTCTGCCCAAACCAACGCCAAAAGTGTCGAAGTTTTCGTTTTCCAAGGACTCTACGACGGCAAAACACCAGTTACCGTCAAGCGGGCCAAAAATTCGCTCGCCGTAGTCGACAAAAAAGTGCTCAAGGAGATCAATCACCCGAGCATCACTCGTTATTACATCACCGAAGCCGACGATGAGTTCTAGTAACGGTTATTTACCTTCTCAAAATCCAAAGTATGTCTTTACTTAATAGAAATACCTTTTTTCTTGCAGCTACATTGCGACTGAAAACACCACCGATACTTTGGAAGTCATAGCTCTCAAGGGTGTGGAGGGACGGAAGAATACGGAACCGGAAACGACTAAGCCGGAGATCGGCACTCACAAGGAGATTCTCCGCCAAATCTCGAGTGCCGTTGCTTACCTCCACAACAAGAAGATCATCCACGGAAACATCAATCCACAAAGCATCGTCATCTGCGAGCAGCCACCAACGCTCAACGATCTGAAACCTTCACCCAAAGCCAAACTGGGAAACTTCGAAATCGAAGGGTAGGATACAGGATCTTGAATATTCTGTTTTCTTTTCTTTTTTGGGGGGTTCTGTTTTCTTATTATCATTCCTTTACCGGATGAGAAGTCTATATCTGTCATTGTCATAAAAACCCGCAGAGCTCGAGACGGTTGGAAAGCGCCCGAGTACGAACTGAAATCAGAGGATCTATCTCCGGCTTCCGATGTAAAAACAAAACAACAAAAATATTGAACTGTACATTTGGGCATCAAATTCGGTGGGTTCTAATGAAATTCTTGCACAGGTCTTTTCGTTGGGTATCGTCTTCGCATATTTGCTTTCCAATGGCCTACATCCTTTCGGTCCTGTTCACCTTCAACAGAGCAAGTATGCAGCAATTTAAATATAGCCGCAATTTTTTCAGCCTTTTAAAATACCCGCTTAAAAACACGGAATCGTTTTGGCGAATTAGTATTCTGTTTGGATTTCTACACTTGTCCGAGGAGAAGCTGAACGATCCGAATGCTGTTGATCTCATGAAGCGTATGCTCGACAGCGATCCAACAACTCGCATCACCATAAAAGGCGTCCTAAGTCATCCGTACTTTATGGGAAGTGAAGAGGCCGTGGCGTTCATCTGCAAAGCGGTGGACGAAGTTTTGAAACCGGAATTGGTTAAGGTCGCCGAAGGAGGCGAGAGTTCCATCGTCGCCGAATTGAGAAACGGAGAGCAGCCCATCATTCGTGGCTACTGGAAACAATACCTAACGCCTTACGTAAAGAAACTCATCGAGCGACGCAGTTACGACGCCAAGTCATTGACCGGTCTTTTGTTAGCCATCCGGGACAAAGTACGTATTTAACGCAGACTCCGTCCCGTCTCTCGGGGACGGGATTACTCAGTCAGGATTTAATAGCTCGGAAATATGTGTCTCCGCTTTCGTCATTTTATGATTTCCAGGCGGTGCAGTATGCGGATCAGTCCCCGGAAGTCAAGGCCGAATTCGGAAGTAAGCCCGAAGGCTACTGGATCTACTGGTCGACTTTGTTCCCTTCTTTACTCATCCACACATGGAGAGTGATGGCAAACCGGCTTGGATCGACTGTTTGAATTTTCGAATTTACTTTTTGCCATTTTTATTTTTCGCTTCGTTTTCACAATTGACTATAGATAGTAGTGACAACATATAGCCCGAGCAAGCTGGGCATATTATCTCAGCACTGTGTAACTGATTTAATTTTGTTGTGAGAGTAAACGAAAATAAATCGACATCATCTGCTGCCTTCCCTATAGTGTTGAGCAAGCTTTTCCGGCAAGTTGAATACATACCACAGACGACAGCGAAACAAACCGCAACTTTACCGTATAATCTCAAAAGCGGCTGTTTGTTGTGGCCAAGAATAGAGCATTTATTGATCCGCCGTTGAGGTGACAATAACAAACTAGGATCAGCTGTTTCTAAACAAGTTTTACGACTTTCGAGTCGACAGCACGGCAACTGTCGAGGGGTGGTTAAACAATAAGACGAGACGTAGCGGAATGCCAAGAATGGAACTATTTTGTCTGTTTCTTTTTTTTCCCCCTTTTTATTTTCGTGAGCGCCAGCGACAAGAAAATGCATCGCCCTGTTTTAAAAAGCAAAGCAAAAAGGTGTTTTGTTTTAAATTAACTCAGACTGGGGCATCATTGGCCGGGGATAGCACAATAGTGTCGTTTGCCAATGAAGATAGCACGCAGACTTTCTACGATTTGCTGAATGGCGGAATGTTTCGCTTCGTGCAAGTGTTAGATACCGGCTGTCGGTTGTCAACAGTCTCCGGTACTCGTTTCATGCGGAATAAATCAGGGTATTTCAGATGTACATTTTAAAAATCGCGCGTCGAAAAACGTTGAGTGACAACAATGTCCGTTAGGCGTAAAAAATGAGTTTAAGTTTGGACAAGTCCAGCAAAAGTGCAGTCCGACTGCTATAAATATCTAAAAATAAAATCAAACATACACCAGGAAGTGCCAGTGTGGCGGCAAGACCCTCTTGGTGGAAAAATTTGTTCAAGTTTCCCTTTGCTTCAAATGTTTCAATTTCAAATATTTCTGAATTTGATTGTTGAAACACACAGACAAAGTTGCGAGATACAAAAACAAGCCTAATCTGCAGTGGTTCTACATGTGAGCATGAAATGAACCCTGACTGAGAAAAACAAAAACAGCAAGATGAAACAGTTTCAACCAACTGCATGGCCTAAGAATAATCGTACTCCGCAACGATTTATAATCAACGCCACTCAATAGTCAGAAAGGAAAAGCAAAAATGAATTTTTCTTACCTTGAAGCCTGGGAAATACAGCCAGGCATCCATAGGTGCTCCATCCATCCACAGAAAGTTGAATCCACCAGAGGAGGGATAGGTAAAAGGGAGTCCTCGTGAATACACCCACACTCGCATGGGCGTACACGAGGACATTTAAGAAAGGAGAATTGAAGAGATCCTTAACTCGGTCGACACTGGAAGTTTCTCCAATTGAAGAAGATGCTGTTTATCTAAATAAAAAATATCAACAATGAGTTACGAAAAATATTTACAGAAACAATAAAAAGCAAGAAGAAGTTGAAAACAAGACAGCAGTTGTAAACCAGGGGTATACACCAATTGTTATTAAACAGGATATTTGAAGGTTTCCACTGCATTCATGCAAGTCATGCATCATAAAAAATCATGGCAGGTCACATGCAGGTTAATAAAAGTAACAAAAATTATTACCTAAGTAATGAAACTGTGATTGTTGCTGATGACACGAGATCAACAGTCAAATCATATGACTGGAGGTCCAGCACAAGCAAAACTTTGCTGTTACAATGGCTGACTCAGGCCTCAAATCTGCACAGAGTAAAAGGTTTAAGGGGATAAATAATGATAGTTAAGAAGTAACAATTCACAAACTTGGAACAAGTGTTACTCTTCTATTTAAGCTACAACAGTCATCCCATTTTCATTTAGAGTGTTTACCTGCTAAACAGCATGGAGTGGAGAGCATGAAAAGCTGCAACACCAAAGTTATTCACATGACGATGACCACATTTTTTGTAATTTTATTTTCGTGCATCGAAGTCCCAAAAAGTTATCGTTCCGGTTTTCTTAGAAATGTTAGTCTCCTTTTCAAAACTTGTTTCATGCTTGTAAGTTGTAAACGAAAACGAAAGCAACGAAAAAACGAAAGCAAAAGCACAAAGCAGACGACACTAATCTTCTAATTAGCAATAAATCGATATCGATAATCAATTAATGTGAGTATGTGACATCTTAATTCTATGCATCGATTTCCGGTACGACACTTTTTCATCAATATTTAAAAGAATATTATGAGGTGCGGTGGTTGATATCATTAGAAACAAAACTATATTTATAATTGTTCATGATAATAAAATTTATTTCTCAACTCTCTATGCAAATAATTATTGGGAATGTATATGTTATTAGAAGAAATCGTCAATATTAATTCATGGTATGAGATTGGTTTTTATCGTTCTAGTAAGCTCCAGTCGAATATTCCTTCTTGTATGGTGCTGGTGCGGAGTAAGAAGGAGGTGTGTATTCCATCTTGTATGCGGGTGCTGGAGCGGTGTACTCGGGTTTATTGTAAACGGGAGCTGAGTATGGCTTCTTGTAGGCGGGTGCTGGTGCAGAGTACTCGGGTTTGTAAGAGGGTACTGGATAAGTTGGTTTTGGGTATGAAGGAGCAACGGCGTAAGAAGGTGCGGGCTTACTGTAAGGCGCAGCAGCTTTGTATTCGACTGGGTAGGTTGGAGCGGAGTAAGTGCCAGTCTGGTATGCTGGGGCAGTCTTATATTCGGGGTATTTGGCTTCTCCAGTGTATTTGACGTCAGCGACGTAGCCGGAGTAATCATCAACCTTGTAGGTGACGGTCTGAGTGCGACCGTCTGGGAGATAGACGCTGTAAGAGCCGGTTACGTAGCCCTTGTCGTCGCTGCTCTCTTGATGATTATAGTTGTTGTAAGTGTAATCATCATTTACGTCATAAGCGAAATGATATGCCTTCGGCGTCTATTAATAATGCAATAAAATTGATGGCACATTCATTTTTTAGAACTTTTACTGGAATGATTGGAAAATATCACTCACGTCATAGCTCTTTCCGTAGTTGCTTTCTTGCTTGTACTCTGTGTTATAAGCCACAGGGTATTTCTGATGATATGATCCTCCGGCAGCAGCAACGGCAAGCAAAGCGGCAAAGATGAAAATCTAGTAAACCAAACGAAAAGTAAAATGAGACTTAAAATATCAAGCAAACTAAAGTTTACTGTGAAACACAGGACAAGCAAGAAGAAATTTACTTTCATGTTGAGGCTGTGATAGTTCAGACAAAACTGTACTGCTTCGGTGTTCCCTCTTGATGTTTATATACCATGCACTGACTGAGACCATGCACTTATACCTGCTAGTGACCTGAGTTGGGTGGCAGCCGTTAAGGATTGATTTAGAGCATGGAAAAAAAATTTCAGCTTCAAACTCCTTCAACAGTTTACGTATCGAATAATCAGTCCGTTTTGGTCTTGCAAGGTTTCCCATACTTATTCTGTGGCGGGGAAAGTTGACACTGATCTAAAAATATACCACAATGCAATACTCGGTTCAATAATAGCTTTGCTAAATTTAGTTTAATTGTTCAATTAACGTTTGCTGTAGAGAATTTATTTTGAGCAATGTGGATAAATGGGCTCCATGTACCTATTGCTCGACCCTTCTGAATTTCCAACTGAGGTTATACTGCGGGTAATCTCTTCATTGGTTCCAAATCAAAGTCTGCTCTAGTTTTTTAACATGAATGGAAAAGTCCATAACATGGTGAAACTTACTACGATGAAAGAGTTGCGCAATACACAAAGGGGAAGGCATGTTGACAAATTTAATGCTGTCTGACTGCATAAGAATATCTTACACAATGTATGCTGGTACGTATATAGAGACTAAAGTGGCTATAAAAAATTTGGTTTCTCGATCTATTTCTATCCGTCTGAGCTATTACTTTTTGAACAATAAGAAGCTATTGCAGAATTTAAAAACTTAAGCATAATAACCTTCAATTCACTGAGACCAGTGATGAAAACAATGTCGATTCAAGCGGAGTCAAGTAGATGTGTACCACCTCAATTGGCATGACGTGGGAATGGATGGTCATTTATCGTTCAAACCCCACTTTCTCCTGTACGAACTAGAATACGAGAGAGACTTTGAGGGTGATCGGGACATAGAAATGATTATTTTCGGTTCAAATGTTTGAAAAACGAGACATGTTTATATTTGCGCTATATTGTGAAAGAATCCTGCCGTGTTATACGTATTCAACCGCACCCAACTCAGGTCACTAGCAGGTATAAGTGCATGGCCTCAGTCAGTGCGTGGTATATAAACATCAAGAGGGAACACCGAAGCAGTACAGTTTTGTCTGAACTATCACAGCCTCAACATGAAAGTAAATTTCTTCTTGCTTGTCCTGTGTTTCACAGTAAACTTTAGTTTGCTTGATATTTAAAGTCTCATTTTACTTTTCGTTTGATTTACTAGATTTTCATCTTTGCCGCTTTGCTTGCCGTTGCTGCTGCCGGAGGATCATATCATCAGAAATACCCCATGACTTATAATACAGAGTACAAGCAAGAAAGCAACTACGGAAAGAGCTATGACGTGAGTGTTATTTTCCAATCATTCCAGTAAAAGTTCTAAAAAATGAATCTGCCATCAATTTTATTGCATTATTGATAGACGCCGAAGGCATATCATTTCGCTTATGACGTAAATGATGATTACACTTACAACAACTATAATCACCAAGAGAGCAGTGACGATAAGGGCTACGTTACCGGCTCTTACAGCGTCTATCTCCCAGACGGTCGCACTCAGACCGTCACCTACAAGGCTGATGATTACACTGGCTACGTCGCTGACGTCAAATACACTGGAGAAGCCAAATACCCCGAATATAAGACTGCCCCAGCATACCAGACTGGCACTTACTCCGCACCAACCTATCCAGTCGAATACAAAGCTGCTGCGCCTTACAGTAAGCCCGCACCTTCTTACGCCGTTGCTCCTTCATACCCAAAACCAACTTACCCAGTACCCTCTTACAAACCCGAGTACTCTGCACCAGCACCCGCCTACAAGAAGCCATATTCAGCTCCCGTTTACAATAAACCCGAGTACACCGCTCCAGCACCCGCATACAAGATGGAATACACACCTCCTTCTTACTCCGCACCAGCACCATACAAGAAGGAATATTCGACTGGAGCTTACTAGAACGATAAATACCAATATCTCATACCATGAATTAATATCGACGATTTCTTCTAATAACATATACATTCCCAATAATTATTTGCATAGAGAGTTGAGTTAAATAAATTTTATTATCATGAACAATCATCTGAAATTCATTCATATTTGTTTCATATTCACTACATGGGCTTGCCTTACGACATTTCAGAAATTAACTAACAAAAGCGAATGCAAACATTCAATGTATTAGTACTTGAAACATTGGCTTCGTTTGGTTATCCGGATTTCGTCATTCTAACCACATCTTGAACGTATTAAAATATAACTTTATTGATTAATATGCCATCGTTAATAAATAAGAATATAGTAAATCATTCATAAATTTTGCTTGACTCTGCACGATAGCAACTTCCTTTGGACTGGCTGACAATTTCGGAAAGGAAATTGTTTCAAAATTAATTGAAGAAAAACGAAATATTTGAAATTACACATAAGAATCACTTTTACAGCTTTCTCTTTTCTTAAACGTTCGCTGCAGCATGCGATGATGCATTTTCTGCCGCTTAATTATTTTATTCCGTTATAGCTGTATAATTGTTATTCAAGCATTTTCAACTACCTCAGATGCGAACAGACGCGCTTGATTTTTGTCGAATATTAACACATTCCTCTGAGGACGATTGAACTCAACGGTCATAAACATCAGTCCCACGATGAATTTACACAATAGTAAAGCATGGTCGCGTGTCTCTGCAATTTACAAATAACAACCCAACATAAATTTTAAAAAAGATTTCAGGCATCGACGAAGCGTGATGGTCCTTGGAATGGCAATAGGTAACACTGAAGTTTGACAAAAGTAAAAGAAGTGCATTAACTGGCTTTCTATTAAGCTGCTATTGTATTGCATAAATAACTTTCCATCTGTACAGCAATAATCACCACCATTTTAAAAGATAAGAAAAGTAAAGGTCACTCCATCTGATTCAAGTAAAGACGAAACAAGAACACTTTTGCCAGAAAAAAAAAACAATCTGATCGACCGATAACAAACAATGATAATAGCTACCTGTCACCAGTCGTAAATGGTATTCCAACAAGAAGGAGGTCTTTGTTTGCCATAGCTGTCCTTCCTTGCTGCATTATAAAACGCCCTGCATGCACTTTTTTGAATTAGGAAGGCGCAGGCAAAGACGTACTGCTAAAAAATATAATAGAGAGCAATCAAGAAACCTCGTTCCAAATCTTCTCTTGAATTTAGATTGCGAATTCCTCGGTTTAACAAGTGCGTGCTAATGGCACACGCTCGTTTTCTTTCTTCCCTTTATTTTTCCCTTGAGCCAATTTTGGAAACAAGGCGAACGGTTGGGTTGTGCTGGGCCTGAAAATCCTTTTTCAAGTCTAACAATTTCATAACGAAATCCAGCTGTGAATTTTCGGAGATAGAGATAAGAAGATAAGAAAGTATCACACGCGCGTCTCTCATTTCTATTTGCGTTTGTGGTTTGGGATGCGCCGCGCATTGAAACAATTGCAATGCTGCGTTACCTCCTCTGCTGCCTTACCTGCTAGCGCTGCTAGGATGGGATTCTCTCTTCATTAAACCGAAGAGATTATTACATAGTCACGAAATCGAATCTTTGTTTCCAGTATGTGTGTCAATGGCCTGTCTATAACGTTGGGCTATAAAACAAACTTTCGGCTGATTAAATCGTTTCGATTTTTTTTTTCTTTTTAGATCTATCAAAAATTGAATGGACGATGACCTGTAACGTAGCTAAACAAACACACCGGGCATTCCACACTGCTGTTCGGCTATATTGTGGGAAAAGAGACCGTAATTGGAATACCGCTTTGGTCTGATGATGCAACCGATATTGCAGTTTTGGGTTTGTGGTTCAGTATATTCAAAATCACTGCTGCTCATTGGCCACGAGTGGTTGACTTCAAGGACATTCGTGAGTCGTTCTTATTTAAAGTGCGTATCCTTATACGGACGCAGACCAGTCTCCCTTTCATACGTCAATTGTGTACGCAATAATGTCAAAAAGAGAAAAGAGAATCAATTAAGTGCTCTTGTTTCTATTTTCATACTTGAATCATGTCTACCACGTTTGAAAATGAACTGGATCAGATTGTAAATGTTGGGAAATCCCCGTCTATAATTTATCGTCGTTATATTCCGTTTACAAGAATGGCCTACGGAGTTTTCGCAACAAAAGTTTTTAACATGAATTAAAAATTCAACCCAGTTTATTCTTATTATTATGTATACATAAGCGTTATTTGATGTACCAGGACAAAATTTGTAATTAAAACAAACAAATTCAGTATTACCTGTTTGGTATTCTGGGAAACATATTCCCGCACCACCAATTTTTCACGGTAATAAATAAAAAGTGACAGAAACAGGAATAACGAAGAGAAACATCAAGAGGTCCGCTGCTGTGAAAGGAAAGTACAAGTGTTCAGCACGCGTATCTACTGCGAGGCTGCTGGCCCCACCACTCGCAATGTGCCAAACAAATGAATCGCGATAGATAATAAGGATTGATGGGAGAATCGTGCAGTGCAGCGTGCGTTGACGTCATTACTGTATATATATGACTGCAGCGAAGGCGCATAACTTTCTCGCGGGTGCGAGGAATGCCCAACGGGAAGGCCTTTGGCAGGCCGCCAGTGTGAAGCGCTCGCTCTGAACTCGGGTAGAAAAATGTGTCAGAGAAGTGCACACAGAGCAAGTGACTGATCTAAGCGTGTAATAAAGGGGCATGACCAAGCCGGTCGTGCAACTCCTCTCGAACCGACTAGGAGTATAAAAGCTCGGCAAAGCAGCGTTTAGAAGCATCAGTCTCATCCAAACCATCACAACATCAACATGAAGGTAAAGTGACATCTTCGGATCCAAAGCTAACATCTTGATTTTAAGTCTGAATGTTTTTATTATTATTTGCTTAATAAGGTCTTCATTTGCGTCGTTCTCATCGCTGTCGTTGCTGTCAACGGCCAGTCTTATCCTAAGAAGCCTGCTCCGGCTTACCCTTCTCCGTCTTACCCATCTTACCCAAAACCATCCTATCCTTCTTACCCTAAACCATCTTATCCTTCTTACCCTAAACCATCGTACCCTCCTGCGGATTATGCCAAGCCAGCATACCCGACATATCCTCAAACTTACGATGTGAGTCCTTAACTACTTTTATCACACTTGATGCTTGAATGTTTTCTCTATAAGAATGTTTAGTTCGACTAATAATTCTTGTCGTTTGCTGACAGGCTCCGATGCCCTACAACTTCGAATGGGCCGTTAAAGATGACTACAGTAACAACAACTACAACCACCAGGAGACCGGTGACGACAAGGGATACGTAACCGGCTCTTACAGCGTCGATCTCCCCGACGGTCGCAAACAGACTGTTGAATACAAGGCTGACGACTACACTGGATACGTGGCCGATGTGAAATACGAAGGCGAGGCCCAATTCCCCGAGTCCAAGCCGGCACCATACAAGCCAGCTGCTTCTTACCCGGAATACAAGCAACCGGCTTACCCAACTTATCCAGCACCTTCGTCATACCCAAAGCCAACTTATCCCAAACCAAGTTATCCGAAACCCGCTTACAAGTCCGAGTATCCAGCTCCAACTTATCCTTCTTACCCTCCTCCTACTTATCCGTCTTATCCTCCTAGATACCCCACAAGATATTAAATTTATTTTCCTGAGAAATCCCTGAGAAATCTATGACAATGCAATAACCTAAATCCCATTTTATATAACTACTATGTGAAGAAGAATATTTATATGCAATAAAATTATTGTCGCACAATTTAGTACCGCATTTGAAAATTTAATCACTGAAGTTTTCACTTTTTAAAAAATATTACTTGTGGCGTAATGACGCCAGAGTTCATCCAGTTCTAGAGCCTCTAACGACATTAGGTATAGGCTTACGTATCAATCTAGCGAATTAAATCAAGTTTAAAATTTTTTCTTTGATTTTATTCTTTTTGTTAAGTGCAAATAATAATTATTAGCGCGTGACTGTAGATTTGGTGTTCAGAGTCGTTTGGATTTTCCAAAAACTGGAAGAAAGGAATCACAGCCATATATATATTACATCGCATGGATAAACAAGAGTCGATCGATTCACTCGTTATGTGGTTGATTTTCGCAAATGCCGTGACACGAAGTTCGAGATTACTTTCACTTTGACGTGGAGAAATCGCAGGAATAATAGTATCTCTATAGGAAAGATTCGCCGTCGCTGCTGTCATATTATATAATCGCATAATAGAAAGTGAGTTGTTTACCGCAAGTGCGAACGTAATAGTCTAATAGGTCACAATGAGTATGTACGACAATCGTAACTGTTCAGGAAGCTGAACAGAAAGTGCGCGTGTCTTATAATCTGTCACGTCAAAAGAAAAAGGCGTTCATGTGAGATCATTCAACTCTGTTAATAATCCTGTTGTGGTTGTCGATCGCTTACAGCAAATTCAATTCTCGGAAGGCTAAATTTTCATTTTATTTACCCCAAAAATTGAAAACAAATTTTAACATTATTTTTTCCGAATAGGAAAGTGACTTCCCGATCAGATCCCCATCAGGCGAATTTGATGGAAATTAAGAGTTGAGCAATTTATCCCCTCGCTCAGAATGTTTTTGCGAATATTTTTGTGAATGCTCGAATATATGCCCAAACGGATGGAATTTATAGGGTCACGAAAGAAGCTTGGTGATAGAATTTCATTCGCAAAATTAACTTGTGTAAAATTTTGCACTTATTGTGGACACATTTTTGTTTGTGTTGTTTTGTTGTTTTTTCCACCGTTGTATTAAGTTATTAGCCACCGTTACGTCTCGTGAACAGGCGCCGACTCCCAGAGAAAGTTGATTTCGGTTCTGAAAAAGGGAGAGGGTCCCAGTCCCTATTATTCCGTTCAAGTCTAATGCCTCCAGTATAACTTGGCCGAAATAATGTTTGCAGATAACAAAGAAGCTTCTTGCCTCGGCGTCGTCACGAAACATTGTCTGCCCAACTGGTCGTTTGTTGAAATAACAAAACAAAAATCTGACATCCACCTGCTGGTGCGCAAAGTTCTTTTTGTGTCATCTTTCTATTCATGCGGATTTTTGCTTTGTTTCGTTTCCACAGGTTTGTTCAAAGTCTCAACGAGGGGAATCATTAAAATGTACCGATCCACAATGTAGCAGCTTTTTAATGTCGACATTGAGAAAAACAATTGTTTGTTTGCACGCATATCACTTTCTTTTGAAATTAACATTGTGTACGTGGCGTGCTGCTGATCATATATACATATGTGAACCCGAAATTTATAATTCTTCTAACTTCGTATGTTGTGACAGATAATCGTTGAGGCAGTACTACTAAGCATTAGTTAATACTGGAAACGAAATGAAAACAAAAGAAAGGATTTGCGCAAATTTGTCTTACCGACGATAGAGTTGTATTGCATTCGAGATAAAATTTAGTAAAAAACGGTATACATTATTGAAACCAATCAAAATGACTTAATATTTGGTTGGGTATTTAGGAGCTGGGTATGCTGGGCTTGGGTATGCTGGGCTTGGGTAAGCGGGGCTTGGGTATGCTGGCTTGTAGGCAGGCTTGTACTCCTTGGCTTCGCCTTCGTATTTGACATCGGCAACGTAGCCAGTGTAATCATCGGCCTTGTAGTTGACGACTTGAGTGCGGCCGTCGGGAAGAAGGACGCGGTAGGAGCCGGTTACGTAACCCTTGTCGTCAGCGGTCTCCTGGTGAGCGTAGTCATTGTAGGAAGGATCGTCCTTAACGGCCCAGTCAAAGTTGTAGGGCATCGGGGCCTGAAGGTTTTGAAAATAAGATAATTAATAAATTGATTGAAGCAAATTTGTTTGAATTATACTTACGTATTCGGGGGTCTTGGCATAAGCTGGAGATGGGTACGCTGGTTTGGGGTATGCGGGCTCGGGGTAAGCAGGCTTTGGGTATGATGGATCGGGGTAAGTGGGCTTGGGGTATTGTGGCTTTGGGTACGCTTGGGAAGCGACAACGGCGACCAGTGCAGCGAGAATTAAAACCTGTGATTCAAGTTGAGCAAAAAAGTAAGATGAATATCGCTAGAAGTAAACCTTTTTTTAAAATCCTATTCTGGGACGTATTTCGTTTTAAGACTTTTTTTTACCTTCATGTTGTTGCTTTGGAAGTTGAAATGAAACTGTGCCTTTTGAGTAAGAGTTCTCTGGCTTATATACCAGTCGGCGAAAAGAAACTAACTTTGGGCTGGGTCCACTCGTGCATTTTGTGAAAATATTGGCTGATATCCAAGGTCGTCGGGTGTTTCAAAGGGTTTCACACCCTTAAAAAAACTTGCTCCAATGTATACATTCAAAATTTACGGTGCCCAAATTTTTATTTGGGTTCAACTACATCAATATGCCAATCATTAACATAAAAACAGATTGGGAACTATTTGTATTAAAAACAATAACTTCTTACCTGCTGTCTGGTTTTATTGTCGATCTCTGAAGTTATTTTGTACATATATAATGATAATGCTTTCTCTTCTTCACAGTAATAGGGGACCATTTTTTTACGTCGTTGATACATAAAATGGCTTAATTTGAACATCTTCTTCTTTTCGTTTTATACAAATGCAACTCAAACAGTTGGAATTCGCAAAAATTTCCTGCAACACCATTCTCAATTTATTTTCAGAATTTTTGAACAAAACCGCATTACTAATATTTTTGCTAAGAAAAAAAAATAGGCCTCATAATAATAAAATAAGCTAAACGACGAGGAAACGTAGCTTCCTTTGTTCGCGCGGATTCACCAGAAGAAAATAAAGAAAAAAAATGTTCTACTCTGTTCTAACAGGCATCAGTGACCACTACATATTCGCTTCAACAAAAACGCACTACTATTTACAACCTATTATTTGTGGTTATCAGTGACCATTTCAGAAAAATAGATCGCTTATTATTTGTTATTTATACTTACTCATTATAGCGACATTTGATGAATATCGTTGTAAAACCGTAAAATATATAGCTAGTAGCTAATAAAAATTGAGTGTTCTTTTTAAATGGATGGTAGAATTGTATTTGAATTCAGCAAGATAATTTCGGATAATTTATAGTTTACAACTGAAACTTTGTGCAAAGTGATGATGAACCTTCAACCTTTAGACTCTCTTAATATTTGGTTGGGTATTTAGGAGCTGGGTATGCTGGGCTTGGGTATGCCGGGCTTGGGTATGCGGGGCTTGGGTAAGCGGGGCTTGGGTATGCTGGTTTGTAAGCAGGCTTGTACTCCTTGGCTTCACCCTCGAATTTAACATCGGCAACGTAGCCAGTGTAATCATCGGCCTTGTAGTTGACGACTTGAGTGCGACCATCGGGAAGAAGAACGCGGTAAGATCCGGTGACGTAACCCTTGTCGTCAGCGGTCTCCTGGTGAGCGTAGTCATTGTAGGAAGGATCGTCCTTAACGGCCCAGGCAAAGTTGTAGGGCATCGGGGCCTGAAGGTTTTGAAAAAAAAATAAAAAGATTAATAAATTGATTCAAGCGAATTTTCTTGAATTACTTACGTATTCGGGGGTCTTGGCATAAGCCGGAGATGGGTACGCTGGTTTGGGGTATGCGGGCTCGGGGTAGGCGGGCTTTGGGTATGATGGTTGGGGGTAAGTGGGCTTTGGGTATTGCGGCTTAGGGTACGCTTGAGAAGCGACAACGGCGACCAGTGCAGCGAGAATTAAAACCTTAGTTCAAGTCGAGAAAAAAAGTTGAATCAAGATCGCCATAAGTGAATCATTCTTTAAAAATCCTACATATAGGTCTACTACTAAGACATATTTTTTTAAAGAGTTCTTTACCTTCATGTTGTTGCTTTGGAAGTTGGAACGGAACTGTATCTTCTGAGTGTTAGTCCACTGACTTATATACCAGTTGGCAAAAAGAAATCGAGTTTGGTCTGAGTCGACTGACTCGACTCTGAACATTTGGTGAAAATATTGGCTGATGCCCAAGGGCTTTAAACGTTTTTTTAGAGATTCACACCCTTTTCAAAGAAAACTTCGCCCATTTAAAATCTACAATCCGAAATTATTTTCTATACATTCTACAGATGAAATAATGTCATTCTTTAACGTAAGGGCGACTGAATAACTCAGTATTACAAAACTAACTTTGTTGGCTTACTGATTGCCGCGATCACAGAATTTAATTTCTGTAGATGAATATGATTTCCACTTTTCGCAGTAAAAATGGGAACCAATCAAAACCAATTTTCTATCAATTGAGATCATGGAAGTTGAGAAATTATGGCTTAAACAGTTTGAAGATTTTCCATTCGTTATATATACGCAACGTACTCACTTGGAGTTGGAATACATTTATTTTCTAATTTTCTTGAGACATCATTTCAAATTCATTTCCTAGTTTTAAACTAAAAAAACCCTCTATTAGATTGCTAAGGGAAAATTGAAAGGAAAAAGAAAAAAAAAGAAACGAAACGAAAGAAGAGTATTAGATAAACCGAACGATGATAGGTAGCGACGTAATGCGTTTTGTTCACACGCATTTGTGGAGGATAAAGGAAACGACAAAATCAATTTTCGGTTATAATAAACTCTCTAACAAACTGCCAATGACCACGACGTATCGCATTCAAAATACCACAAACTCAATTTTTTGTGTCCGTTTCTGTGAAAGTTCAAGACAAACACATATCTTCATTTCCCTTTTTATATTGAAGAAATTATTTGCATATGATTTAATGTACAACTGTCCCACAAAAAAATAATTTAGGTTAATTTTTTTAAATGAAATATTGTATTTGAATACAAGATAATTTATTGTTTACAACTGAAACTTTGTGAAAAGCGATGATGAACCTTTAGACTCTATTAATATTTGGTGGGGTATTTGGGAGCTGGGTATGCTGGGCTTGGGTATGCTGGGCTTGGGTATGCTGGGCTTGGGTAAGCGGGGCTTGGGTAAGCAGGGCTTGGGTAAGCGGGGCTTGGGTATGCTGGCTTGTAGGCGGGCTTGTACTCCTTGGCTTCACCCTCGTACTTGACATCGGCAACGTAGCCAGTGTAATCATCGGCCTTGTAGTTGACGACCTGAGTGCGGCCATCGGGAAGAAGAACGCGGTAAGATCCGGTGACGTAACCCTTGTCGTCAGCGGTTTCCTGGTGAGCGTAGTCATTGTAGGAAGGATCGTCCTTAACGGCCCAGTCAAAGTTGTAGGGCATCGGGGCCTGAATGTTTTTAAAATGAATAAAAATATTAATAAATCGATCGAAACAAAAAGTTGTCTTCAATAATTACGTATTCGGGGGTCTTGGCATAAGCCGGAGATGGGTACGCTGGTTTGGGGTATGCGGGCTCGGGGTAAGCAGGCTTTGGGTATGATGGATCGGGGTAAGTGGGCTTGGGGTATTGTGGCTTTGGGTACGCTTGGGAAGCGACAACGGCGACCAGTGCAGCGAGAATTAAAACCTGTGATTCAAGTTGAGCAAAAAAGTAAGATGAATATCGCTAGAAGTAAACCTTTTTTAAAAATCCTATTCTGGGACGTATTTCGTTGTAAGAGGTTTTTTACCTTCATGTTGTTGCTTTGGAAGTTGGAACAGAACTGTGCCTTCTGAATGTTAGTCTACTGGCTTATATACTAGTGGGAGAAAAGAAATCGAGTTTGGGCTGGGTCAACTCGTGCATTTCGTGAAAATATTGGCTGATGTTCATGGGCTTCGAGTGTTTCAAAGGGGTTCACAGTTCTTTTTTTTAAACTTCATACATTCAAAAATTTATAGACCGATTTTATTGTGTTTGGGTGTTTCAACAACATATTCTTTTTTATATCTTTTACATACAAATGGCTGCTGAGCAATTTTTCATAATAAACTGAATTTTGCTCAATTTGGCTTATTTTCGATCGCTGATATTAATTACCCCATTTTCTGAAAAAAATTTATCTTCTTCACAGTAGTAATAGGGACCATTTTCTTTAGCCAGTTAAGAAATAATGGCTTAATGTGACAATATCTATTTTGTTCTATATATTAGGAATTTCAGTTGAAATCCAAAATAATCCCCTGTGGCACCAGTTTTGACAAACAATATTTACACATTTTTTAATTTTTGAAAAAAACCCACAATGATAAACTTATTTTTGTTAGAGAAAAGAAATCGGAAGAAGAAATTTAGCATTCGGTACTAAACGAATGAAGAGGAAGCGTAACTTGTTTTGTTAACTCGGATTCATGAAAGAAAGAAGCGAAATCAAAAAATCTAAGAAATGTCAATGACTACGTAACCACCTTCAATAAATGTTGAAGAGGAAATGATATAGGTTCAAACGGACCGTTTGAAACCTATTATTGGTGTGTTTCTGAGATTCAAAGAAATAGATCCTTTTATTTTAGTTGTTATTGCGACAACATTTGATCATATACATAATTCGTCGTATAACCGTAAAAAAGAAATAAGAAGCTCTTTTTTTTAATGGATGACAGAATTGTATTTGAATTATTCAAGATAATTTATAGTTTACAAATGAAACTTTGTGCAAAGTGATTAACAGTTAGATTCTCTTAATATTTGGTTGGGTATTTAGGAGCTGGGTACGCTGGGCTTGGGTAAGCGGGGCTTGGGTATGCTGGGCTTGGGTAAGCGGGGCTTGGGTATGCTGGCTTGTAGGCAGGCTTGTACTCCTTGGCTTCGCCTTCGTATTTGACATCGGCAACGTAGCCAGTGTAATCATCGGCCTTGTAGTTGACGACTTGAGTGCGACCGTCGGGAAGAAGAACGCGGTAAGAGCCGGTGACGTAACCCTTGTCGTCAGCGGTTTCTTGGTGGGCGTAGTCGTTGTAGGAAGGATCGTCCTTAACAGCCCAGGCAAAGCTGTAGGGCATCGGGGCCTGAATGTGTTTAAAATGTATTTGGAGTTAAAATTGATTGAAACAAGGTGTGTTTTTTAATAACTTACGTATTCGGGGGTCTTGGCATAAGCTGGAGATGGGTACGCTGGTTTGGGGTATGCGGGCTCGGGGTAGGCGGGCTTTGGGTATGATGGCTCGGGGTAAGTGGGCTTGGGGTACGCTTGGGAAGCGACAACGGCGACCAATGCAGCGAGAATAAAAACCTGTAATTCAAGTTGAGAAAAAAAGTTTAATAACCTCCAAAAGTAAATCATAAAAAAAAAATTCCTGTACGGTAATAAGACGAAGATCTTTTTAAGAATTCTTTACCTTCATGTTGTTGCTTTGGAAGTTGGAATGAAACTGTGCCTTCTTAGTGTTAGTCCACTGACTTATATACCAGTCGGCGAAAAGAAATCGAGTTTGGGCTGGGTCGACTGAAACCATCTTGTGAAAATATTGGCTCATATCCAAGGGCTTCGAGTGTTTCAAAGGTATTCACACTACTTTTTAAAGAAAGCCACGTATAATACATAATCAAAATTTCCGTCGAAATTTGTGTTTGACGTGTATGCAAAAATAAAAATGTCATTCTTATATGCTGGGGCTGCTGAACAACGGGATTCACTTGCTTTATTACCTGTCCGATTATTGATCAGTTAAACTACATTTTACATACCCTGACGATAATTTCTCCCTTATTTAACAAATGCTAAATCAGTTTTATTTGTTATGGTGATCCAAAGGTGATAAACAGAAAATAACTTAATTTGAAAAATTTTCCTCTTGGTAAAAGATATTGGAACTCACTTAGAAAATATGTACCGGTTTAGTATAGTTTCCTGGAAAAATATTTTCTATTGCTTTTTTCATTCGTATTTTACGAACCAAAACAAAAATCCCCACTGATATCTATAATCTGGTTAGTGAAAGTGTAAGAAAAAAAGAAACGGAAGCAGATAGTTACAATGTTACATATATAGCTAAGCGTTAAGATACCGTATTCGGTTTTGTTCAAGCGGATTCGTGTAGAAAAGAGAAAAATAGGAAAACAAATGTTCTGTCACGCTCTATGAGGCATTAATGGCCGTAGCGTATATTTGGAACTTGAATCTACAAATGAGAACGAAGGTTTCTACAAATTTTTGTGTCCACCTGTGACTGTAAGAGATGTTTAGCCTATTTAAATTATTATTGTCGATATATAAATCAGGCTTGCATTTAGACAGTTGACATATGCACAATAATTAAATGATTTGCTTGTTTTATCGATGGCAGACTTGTATTTCAATTCGAGATAAATTACAGTTTATAATTGAAACTTTGTTCGAAATTGGACTCTCTTAATATTTGGTTGGGTATTTAGGAGCGGGGTATGCTGGGCTTGGGTATGCCGGGCTTGGATATGCTGGGCTTGGGTAAGCGGGGCTTGGGTATGCTGGCTTGTAGGCAGGCTTGTACTCCTTGGCTTCGCCTTCGTATTTGACATCGGCAACGTAGCCAGTGTAATCATCGGCCTTGTAGTTGACGACCTGAGTGCGGCCATCGGGAAGAAGGACGCGGTAAGAGCCGGTGACGTAACCCTTGTCGTCAGCGGTCTCCTGGTGAGCGTAGTCATTGTAGGAAGGATCGTCCTTAACGGCCCAGGCAAAGTTGTAGGGCATCGGAGCCTGATAGTTTTGAAATAAAATAATTAATAAATTGATTGAAGCTAAATTTTTTGAATTACTTACGTATTCGGGGGTCTTGGCATAAGCTGGAGATGGGTACGCTGGTTTAGGGTATGCTGGCTCGGGGTAAGCGGGCTTTGGGTATGATGGCTCGGGGTAAGCGGGCTTTGGGTATGATGGCTCGGGGTAAGTGGGTTTGGGGTATTGCGGCTTGGGGTACGCTTGAGAAGCGACCACGGCGACCAATGCAGCGAGAATGATGAACTGTAATTCAAGTAGACAACAAATTCAAATAAGAATATTGAATTTAGACTTAGTGGATCACTTTTGATTTCCACAGAATTGCGAATTTCTTTTTCTTTTTCATTTTCTTACCTTCATGTTGATGCTTTGCAAGTTTAGATCAAACTGTACCTTCCCAGTTGTTTACTAGACCTTTATATACTACACGTGAAAGAAACCGAAGCTGTGGGCTGGGCTTGTACGGTATAGTGAAATCAATGGTCGACTTTTTTGAGCGGCTAGTGTCTGGTATAGAGCAACTATCGCTTAACATGACGTCATGTCATGGCGTTACACTTGTAGCTTTTACCTTCAAGCGGTTTCGGTACGGTAGCTAAAGGCTGTGTCTCACTATCTCAGTGCAGCGATGACGACGGCCTCGCCTTTGGGTTATCGTGAAAATAACGTAACAATGGAAGTCATCTATGTTTTTAGTTTTCTGACTGTGCCTCTACAAACGACCGATTTTGTTTTTACACCAAAAGTATTTGAAGGTTTTTATCGAATATTGCAAAATTTTCGCTTCTTCCCTTTCTCCTCCCGAAAAGTTCAACTGAAAAAAATTCTAAGAATAATATTAATAAGATATTGCCTTTTTTCTACCCAATAACCCACGAGTAAAACACATAGCGAGTTTCTGGTTTCAAGCCTCTAGACACAACACACGCGTATTAAGCTATCGTGTGTTTCATTTTTGTTGTTGAAAGTTTCCCGCCGACCGTTCCAGATTATATTGAAACCGATATCTTTCCCTTCCCAATTAGGTTTTCTTTCACATTTTATTTTTTCTGTCTCTGTTTGTTTAGAAATTCCGAGTATCCATTTCCCTATCTTTTGATTTTATATTTTTTGCACATCTTGATTGAACACCTTGTTTGATCGTTTTGATGATGAAGGAAAGTTGAGACGGTGACTTTGTTACATGCGCCGTTCCCGTTGTTGCGTAATAACGCATTTCCAACTAAACAGCAGTCAGGTGATGTAATGGGCGACTGCTTTAAACTGGAGAAACCGACAACACACCATTTTTACTTAGAATTATTTTGATAGTTGAAAAGGTTGCTGGGTTGGATGTAGTGGGGGTTAGTGTTAAAATATAGGTGCGAATGGCGACTTTGATAGGCGAGGCGGTTCGCACGACCTGTGGCGACACTCAAATGATAGCTGAATATAACCTATATAATAAAGAAGGGAGGGGGAATCGAATTCAGCAGTGGCGTCCTGTGGCAATATAATATCGTATTATTTTATTTTCGCCCTCTCCCCGGTGGCCTCAAGGTACAGACGAAAGTAAAAGTTGGTGTATACCTTATTCTACCGTAAACTCTCGTTTTTTTTTATTTACTCTCGTTTTTCTTGGCTTCTTTTTGTCCTTTACATTTCGGTTTTATTCTTCTACTTCGCCAACAATACTCGCGTCGTGCCGTGAGAAGGAGGAATTATCAAAGGTTATATTTTCCATTCTATGTGTAGTTATATTCATCTTTGAGGTTGTGGAGCGCGCATATAACCACCGGCTAGTATATATCACCGCTATGCGCCACATAAACCGAGACAAAGTGGTCGTTACACATACGCTATACCGAGGTTGCTGGTAGGCGTGCCGTTCATTTTTTTTTATTGTTATCACGCTTCTCAGTTCTCAAGGCGAAAATTCGTAATTTCAAACCTGAGATAAATCACGGCGTCTGGGTGTTGCCCACCACCTCAAAAAGGGTGCTGCGTATTCACCGCTGTAAGTTTGTTGTTTGACAGTACATACAATATAAAATATTAAAATCATATAACCGCATCAAATTAAATCATTTTGCTTTCAGTTTCTATTGGAAATTTTGAGTGATCGTGGGAATCAATTTTTTCCCGATAATCCATAATTCCATTGCTCCGATGAGGTTGGAGTTGGGTGAAAGTTGCCGCTCGAAAAAAAAAAAAAATACAGAATTGAGGTAGTATTCATCCATCACGAAGGAGAGTGATTGCTTTTCCGTGCAATCATCATTTACAGATGACTGGTGCGCGAAAAACGGCCGTTACTTTTTGTTTTCTAAAACGGATTGTTCCTATCCTCGCATCTATTCTCTGCGATGAGCCTTTAAAAAAGATCTTTTGTTGTCGCCAGAATATCTCGTCGTGATTTTGTTCACCTTCTTCTTTTTTTTCCCCTTTTAGAATGCAATGTCTTCGTCAGGAGCGTGCAGCATCACAATTCAGAGATCCGTATTCCCAAACATCATGACCGTGCCATTTTATTTTTCATCGTTCTAAGCACCTCTAAAAATAACCTCAGCAGAATGGTTGGGCCGCAAAGATCAAGGTCTCTTTCATCAGTTTTCTTTCAAAACTTATTGTTTGTTTGAATTTGTTTTTCTTTTGTCAAAATTTACTGGCTCGGCTTTTTGGCGAAGGGGACTGTGTTGACGACGAGATACAAATTATTGAAAAAAAGGAAAAATTCTTTAGCATTTTTGGTGATGGGGTTATGGTATGTTTCCAGCGAGAAGCCAAACTAAAGACAAAATGTGTATCTGAAAAACAACACAAAATACGCGGGAGGTGAAAGGTTATTCAATTTTTCTTTGCTTTTATATTTTAATTTCTTTTAATTTTGAAAATTATCCCGTTTTATTCTCGTTATATAACCTTCTCTCCTTCGCCTACTTCTCTTTTAAGTGCCTTTTATATATTTGGCTTTGCATCATATGCTGCAGTACGCAATTGACTTTTTTTCATTTCTTTGGTTTATCTCTCCCAGCAGTTTTTGTTGTTGTTAATTTCTGTCACATATTTCTTCGGCTTTATCTTCACTCATTTGTATCCATTCTTCCCTTCTTTGATGATCGCTGCACAATTTGAACTGCTGTCTTCTTGGTTTGATTCATATCCTTGCCCATTTAAGGGACGTGATTCACGAACGAAGAAGAAAACAAAAATTAGATTGTCTTGCGCGTCGTACATACCGCGTAATACTCTCGTTTGGGTATTAAAGCAAAATTACCCGACAGTTTTGTTTCATAATTATTTCACCTTCCATCCGCATCTTAATCTCTATTTTGTAAATTACACTGCATAACGTGCAATTGTCTTTTTGTTTTTTAGTCTTTTTATTATTCGTTTTTCACTTTCTTTTGTTTCTCGGGCTATACAAGTTTCATGTCATTTACATTTTCTCTCCCATTTTTTTTTTTGCCATCATTTTCGTCTTTATTCTCGATCTGCTATGGCTTGTTTTCTTAAGGCCAATCCGAATATTAAGCAATGCTTATTTATTTCAGTTTCGACTCACCTATACGTATGTGCGCAGATTTCGCACACCCCAGCGCTATGGGGCGCAATATCAGATTTGACCTCATTCAAAATCGCAGCAACCGCGTCGCATTTTTGATCACCAACACAACAAGTTTCATGCGGAGTAAACGAAGGTGGGTAACGATTTGTTGCTCTGTTTTCCCAACTAGAATATACGTTCAAAACCTTCACATATTAGCTAAACAAAACATTAGTTCGCTCGGGGGCGCCCTTTCAGCGTCTTTTCTCAAAGTTCAAAGTTGCGTCATGCAGGAGCAAATGAAAGGAAGTGATCAGAAAGTGGTACTACTTTCTGGTAACGCGGAAAAACGAGACAAGCCAAAAGTAAGGCCGTTATACAACAATATCGACGTCCAACATGAAATTTCGACTTCACGCTGGTGGGATTATCCGTTCCGTTTTCTACACTTCCCAGCGGCGCGCAATTCCCACGTCGATACCGACTCCAGACGCAGTTATCGTATCAAATAGCCCGTGTATGAGATCTAAAGTGTGTTGTCGCCTTGTCGGTGCAACCCACACAAAAACAAAAAGAAAAAAAAAAGAAAAAAAGAATTGGAAAGAAAAACAAAATTCGTGGCGTCATTATTGGAAGTCGTTAAAGACAACACCTCGACGATGATGGTCGTGATGACGGTGGTGATGACTATGCGACGACGAGACCGCACATGTTGTGCGTGTGCAACAGTGCCAGAATTCAATGTTTTGGTTTTCTCTCTCCTCTCACTCGGCGTCACGCCACACTCTTGTTCTAACAGGATGAAATCGAATTTCTCCCGTGACAGTAATAACGATGGGGAAATTGATGATCTTGGATTGAATGTGAGCTTACAGGTAAAGCCCAAAAAAGAACCTAATAATAACCCAAAAAATGTTGCTGTCTTATATCCGACCATAAACCATGAACTGGAACAATGCGGCTGTCAATTGTCAAAGTTACATCAAGCAATAAGTTACCGAAAAAGTTCACACTGGTTTGATACATTTTGGGTATTTTTATTTTCGGGCTAGACCACCGCCAAGGTAAAAGGTAGGTATTGAAAAATCTGTTTCTCGGTGGGCCAGCTATATATTTTACAGAATTCCATGGCCGTTGATGAATCATCGCACAAAAGAAAGAGAGAGAGACACGAAAAGAAATTTCATTGGGCCAGCATTTTCTTTTCTTTTTCAAGAAAATTCGAGATTTTTGATCAAATCACTGGTGGTAAAATATAATATGTATCGCATTGTTTTCTAAATACGGCCTATGATACCCGTGAATAACGTAGCGTGAATACTATAAAGGAATTATAGTCGGAAAAGGTCAAACTATTCAATATAGACTCTCTCTCTCTCTCTCTAGCTGCCTTTCCATGCAGCATTGCATTTTCGTCAGACACAAAATAGAACCGCGACGGGAGCAAATGGTATGTCGTGAGCGCGTCGTGACTTTTCCGAAATCAGGGATGAGAATAGGCGAAACGAGGTTACACCAGATTGGGAGCGGCTCTCCCCCCACCTGGCTTTTTTTTTATCCGTGTATGCACACGCAGTGCATCGCAATTTTTAGGTATATACCAACGGGGAAAGGGAAAGTCGAGCTCCATCGCCGCTTCTCCTCGTCGACTCTTTTCGTGCACGTTGGCGTCGCTCGGTGACGGTGAAGAGCGGCCCGAAACCCGGCCGCCGACGAAAGCGAAAGCACGCGCGCGCCTCCTCGTTGTTATACACAGAATAACCGCCATACATTCTGATTAGGAGGCCCTCCTCGGCGACCACTAGAACGAGCCAATAAATTTTTGGAGCACAATAGCGTACGAGACAGACTGTTAAAAATAATGGTGGCAATTGTGTGCAGACGCCAATACCCAAGAACGGATGCGTTTTCAAACGACGTGAACGTGACGTCATCTCTACCAAAGGCTTTATATTGCTACCGAATTCCGTTTAAAGCTTTCAATGTCCGTTGCATCAGTTATATAAGCGCGCGTTCGATCGACACGCATTCGAAAAGAAATAAAACAAGTCCAAACGACAATGTATTATAGTCAAGGGCAGCATGTTTCAAGTAATAAAAAGCTCTCACTTGATAGCGGGTGGTATTATTCACCATGATATTAGATAACGTTTGCATCTAGTCAAATTACTGACAGCTTGTTTGCTTCTGTGGGTTGTGTGACTAGACAAAAAAATCTGTTTGGCTGTATAGCATTTTGTACTCCGTGATGGATGTATCAATTAAGAATGAATTCGCTTTTTTCTTCTTTCAACGCCGATAGCGTTTCCAAATATAAACGTTGAATTCCGTTATGTTGTTGGAATGTTTTTTTTTCCTTTACGCCGCTGCTTCAGATGATGCAAACGATCAAAGACGTCGGCAAAAAGGTATATGCTATGGGTCTACCAGAAAGAAATGGAGAGCAGAGTAAATGATAGTGCCGAAAAGGCAAAACTTAATCTGCCTAATTGCCCGAAAACCATATAACAGGTCGTAGAGACCGAATAAGACAAGTGAAGAGAAGAGAGAGAGAGTCTCGGATTGTTTTCATGTTTATAGGTCTATTGTAAAGAAGCGGTCATTTTTTCCGAGGACGGAGAAAATTGGAGCCGTGTCCAATCATACGAACAATATTTTCACTCACGAATTGTACGTTTGTAGCCTGTTTTCTTTTTTTTTTTTTCGTAGCGGTTGACTTTGGGAATTCTGTTGTCGTATGGACAAGCTAGTATAGCGACAAGCTCGAACGAACATTTTTTTTTTTACATAATTTTCATAATATTCGATTCATTTGGTATAGGATGAAGGTGATACCTAATGATGTGGATCTTGTTTTTTTTTGGACACTGTACATTATTTTTCCCATATTTGATTATAGACAGGCATCGTAATGACGGAGGCCCAACTACGCAGAATAGTGGAGAGTCTGAGGCCGACAGAAATGAGGTCAGGTCCACGCCCTGAAATATTCACACGCAAATAAGGTACAAAATGAAAAATGGCTTGCTAAACAATAACATGCGAACGTTATCGCCAAAACGGCCGTCATGGTAGAAAAATGTTTTGAAGATAATGACCTTAGACCATAAATAGATTAGTTACGCTCAGACATTGATTCATCCGGCGGCGCATACCGCAACCGTTTTGTTTTCCAAATCCATTTTTCTGCAGAAAAACAGAATGAAAATGCGAAACGGTTCGAATAATAGATGGAGTCATACACAGCGCGTTGCAACTTATTGAAGTGAAATTAACACGCCCTTATTCGAAACGGAATCTTTTTATTTTTTATTTCAAGATGTTTAAATTATTCTTTTAAGTTACAGCCGTTGACAGAAGAGGCCATTCATTTCAATGTCGTCGCCTAGTATTTGCTGGGGTAGGCTGGTGCGGGGTAGGCTGGTGCGGGATAAGCGGCAGCCTTGTATGCGGGTTTGTTGTATTCGGGGTATTTAGCCTCTCCGGAGTACTTGACATCAGCAACGTAGCCGGTGTAGTCATCAGCCTTGTAGTTGACGGTTTGAGTGCGGCCGTCGGGGAGAAGGACGCGGTAAGATCCGGTGACGGCGCCCTTACCATCGGAGGTCTCCTGGTGGGCGTAGTCGTTGTAGGTGTAGTCATCCTTCACAGCCCAGGCGAAATCGTACGGCATCGGGGCCTAATTCATTTCGAAATAATTGACAAAGAATTCATTAGCGTTCCGATCTTTTGGGATATTCTGAAAATAACTTACATAATCGTAGCTCTTTGTTGGGTAGGCGGGTGCGGGGTAAGCTGGGGCAGGGTATGCCGGCTTTGGGGGATAGACACTGGCAGCAGCTGCGGCGGCAATGACAACGGCGAGGATGATGATCTGTGTAGAATATAATTGTTATAAAAGTTAAACAAGACGATTATTTTTGTTCAAGACAGTCGAAGCAAGTTTTACCTTCATGTTGAGTCGAGTATCTGGTTGTTGTACAACTGATAGCATTTAGAAGTTTGGCTTCGATTTTTATAGGGAGTTGGGCCAATTCTGTTTCGGTAGCTCTGCTGGATAACTTCAACGTGGCGTTTACCGTTCACATGGATAAAATCAAACCGATGGGGAAATAATCATTAGCCCTTGCTGAGATGGGCGCGGTTCTAACCAAACTTACATTTTGCCCTTGTGATCATTTGAGCGCACTAAGATCTGACCTCATTCTCACTCGAAATGTTCGCACCCCTTCCCGTGTATGTTATCGTTCACTTGCTTTATTCTAGTAAATTTTCGAAAACGATCCCTTTACTCTCGTTTAGTGTGCTGTGCGTCCCTTTCTCTCTTTTCCTCAAGACTCTGCTGATGGCGCTGGCCCTGCGGAGGCGATGAATTTCTATTTTTCGATTGCCCAGCATTTAACGGGCGTTGGGTATAATAGGAGCAGGCAGAACGGATGTACTGCATTATTATCACAACTGGATCTGATGATTTCGAGACGTTCGATTACCGTCGTCCTTCGAACGGCCAATCTATATGTGTTAACCGTTCTTACAACATAGTCGTCTCACTCTCACGGCTGGAGATAATATACAGAGGAAAAATGTAGAGCAAGGTCGGCGATCTTCTTCTCCAGCTGTTCAGGCCATCACATAAGAAGTGCTTAGATTCTGAATGTTACGTGTATCTGATGATGAAACCATGAATCGACTTACACGGGTGCACCTTGAAAAATACTTCGACACGTCTGGTCGGATTTCCGCATCGAGCTTTCGAAAACGAACGAGTTGAATGGAAATGCGGGAATTTGGATATGTATAATTCCGACATAACTTACCATATCTGTTTAAAACTTTTTTTGATATAATCAGGTCTTAATCGTGAGTTCGTGAATAGCATTCAACAGGTGGGTGGGGCGCGTTGTTCCGTTCAATTCCGCAGATTTGAGTAAAATATTAGTCGCATAAATCTTCGCCGAGTCAAGGCGAAGTTGCTGAGCGGAGTCACGATTGCCAAGTCGAGCCAGCGAGAAAACGGCAGATTTTGCCATATTTCGTAACGAAATGCGTATAGCAAACGTATGAAACAAGGAGAACGGTTACGACTCTCGCAACTGAATACAGACTATAACACGAGTGAAACAAGATCGTGATGGTCGCCCCACAGCCGATATTAAACGTGATCCACTTTCGATGTTTCTGTGCGTCGACCTTGCCGATGCTTTAAAGTTATCCGTGTTTCAGTTTCGTAAAGGTGGTCATGCTGTTACGAGGCGTCGTATTTAACGTTGAGTTATTGTTTGACAACGCTATATTTACGCCTCTCTGTCGTGCAGCCCCCAACCTTGCCAGTGCTAACTGGCCATTCCTCTCTAAACACATGTTTCTTGTAGATTTCATCGATTATTTTTTTTTAACCTGGATTACTTTTAGGAGGAAGAATGGAAGTGGCGACTAACATCTGCGAACAGCAAGTGCACTTTTCTATTTTCGCTTTCTTAAGACAGAAGTCAGAACAAACGATGCATACACAATTTACACATTAAGCGAAGTACAATTCAAGGCTGGCGTATATGTCTCGCACTGGGCGAACCTTTCTTTCTGGATAAGACAGCAGTTACCGGCCGTAATCATTTTCCTTTCGTTACAATAACCAAAAAGGGAGGAAAGCGATTTAAGAATGAGTCCTCCGAATAACGTTGCTGTATATTCCTACCTAGCGGCCCCACCCATCGACCTAGCCTTAAGGTGTGTTTAATGCCGTGGCCACGGGCAGTTTCACCCAAAAGGCTTGCGTACGTCTTCTTCTAAACGCAAGACTAGTTATAGGGAAAAGTGAAACCTTGCAGCAGCAGCAGCAACAACCGTGTAATGCTCCTGAATAGATTTTGTATCCCAAACACATGGGGGACTATAACATAGCCAAATGCAAGATGTCCAACCGTATAAAAGTAGCCGAAACTTTTCAAATGGACATCAGTTGTTTACTCAGCACAAACAAACCCTCAACATGCAGGTGAGCTTCTAGTTTCAGTCAAATGGCAACCTCAAAAAGTTTTACGCAACTTGGAACTTTCCAGCATCTAATAGTCCATTCTGACTTTTCTGGATCACTTATAACCCTTTTGACATTTCTGTTTAATTGGAACAATTCAGGTCTTCATCTTCGCTATCTTGATCGCTGCCGTCGCCGCAAATGTCGCTTACCCCAAGCCCGCATACCCCGCACCGGCTTACCCCGCCGCCTATCCACCAAAGAGCTACGATTATGTAAGTCTTAATCAGAATATTTATCCCTAAAGAAATTTCAATCCCCTAAATATCATTTTTTACGTTTTTTTATTTTATTGATTGATTTCATTTTCACAAAATGTTATTTGTAAAGGCCCCAATGCCCTACAACTTCGCCTGGGCTGTGAAGGATGACTACACCTACAACGACTACGCTCACCAGGAGACCGCTGACGACAAGGGTTACGTCACCGGATCTTACCGTGTCCTTCTCCCCGACGGCCGCACTCAGATCGTCACCTACAAGGCTGATGATTACTCCGGCTACGTCGCTGATGTGAAATACGAGGGTGAAGCCAAATACCCCGAATACAATAAACCCGCATACAAGGCCGCCGCTTATCCCGCACCAGCCTACCCCGCACCAGCCTACCCTGCTCCGGCCTACCCCGCTGCTTACCCTAGTAAATACTAGACTGTTTGCCGACAAGCCCTGAATATTTATGGAGTAAAGTTAAATACAAGCATTTTTTTTGTGTAAAGGAAATAGTTTGAATTTATATTTCATTAGTTTCCACATCTGGTATAGTTGAAACAGTGGAGGCCGAAATTTGTTGATACATAATATTTCTGTGGTTTATCCGATAGGTTCACCATTTTATTACATTGTCACGAATGGGTTGTGTTGACAAGCGTTTTCGTTTCGGCTTATTTAGCAGACTATTTGGATGGATCGAATTTGGATGTGTCTTGGATCTGAAACGTACTGTTTGTTTCACTAATTGTTCAAAATATTCACTCTTCATTCGAAAAAGAAAAACAACGAATTTTTGGCGCATTGTTGTGGAAACCCGCAAGTGCTTCTTAATAGTCCTGTCTAGCACATTAGTCATCGTTGGTGTCGTTTTAATAGTTACATCTGTTTCGTACCGAGCAGCAAATAACCAATGAGAACGGAAAAATTGCAGAAGTGCATTTTCCATTTACAGTAGTAATAAGTCTTGATTCAACTCATTCAAGGTTTCATTGATTCATTCTTAATGTATACTGGCAAGGTATGTATAGATCATTTGGTTTCACTCCTCAGCAACGACAATAATATTTGCAAGAGAAAAATTACATTGAATCGACAAGTTTGTGAAAATTTGAATTAAACGGTCATGAAAAAAAAAAATCATTATTAAAAACCGCTGATTCAATTCATTGTATTTACACGTTAAAAGAGAATAAAACGATTCCTGGAAGCAATGGAAGAGTAATAACATGAGCAAAGGGAGACGATTGTTTTAGTTAATTAAGACACCCAACAGTTTTGTTTGAATCCGTTTTAAGGCTTGAGGCAACAATTATTAATGGCACGGCAGTTGCAGTGGAGCAATATCAAAACGAAACGACAAACGATTCACATTCAGAAAACCCTTTCACGCGCAAATTATTTACAAACAAACACTTGTCAAAAGAACGCACTAAGAAAAATTTCAGTAATTTTAAGAACACCTTGGTCAAACTTCAGATTCAAAGACTTGCAATGTTACAACAGTGAATTAAACGGATGGTAGCATTTCTTTGTCGTTATACTTTTCGATGTACATGTACATGTCAGATTCGTCGTTGATGCGAGTAAGAGATTTTTTAACGCGTAAAGCCGTCAATCGGGCGGCCGGATTTTGATGCCAACACTCTTGCATCACTTGAGCTAAAGTTTTCAGGGGCTTAAGGGCACAAATAAAAAATATAATTAGGAATATAAAAGTATAGTAGATTATGATTTTAGGCTTACCTCCTCGGTGAGCCAGTGCGGTTGGATATCCGGTCGCACTTTCTTGACACACACCACGTTGTACATGTCATCGAAAGATGGATCAGAAGGAACGCAATCATAGTACGGTTGTTGGTAGTCATCGGGGCCATAGGTGACCAATTTCTCTTGGCTCTCGTCTGTTATGATTTCGCTAACTGTGCTTGAGGCCGTGTTACATCGACGAGCAATCTCCCACAAAACAAGACCGAACGAATAAATATCAGCTGTCTTAAAGGCCTCGAAAGAAAATTTGTTTAAGCTTTCGTCTAACACTTCAGGAGCCATGTAGCGACGAGTTCCGACACGGGTATTTGGTGCAATATCGATCTCTTGGGATTCGCTAAATAATAATAAAAGAAAAAGCATGAGGATTACTCGGTTGTTCGCTTATTTGGCTGTTGAATTCGTACCTTATATATCTGACAGCCAAACCAAAATCAGCAATGGCACATGTCCAATCTCTTTTCACCAAGATATTCTTACTCTTAATATCTCTGTGAGCAATGGCCGGTTTTCCTCTGGTACCAAAGATTTCCGTGTGCAAATGAGCCAATCCGCTAGCGGCAGTAAATGCTAACCTTCCAGCTGCTACTCCGTCAGGAGAATATTGTTGAAGAAAATCGTGTAAAGATCCAAGTTCATGATAGTCGGTAATGAGTAGCATCTGTGTCCAGGAGCCTGTTCCTTTGATATCAGCAGCAATGAAACCTAAAGTTTTTGTTTTAAATTCATAATTAATTTAAAGGGTACCAAATAAAAATATATTTAAAAACTGTACCAAGAATGTGTGAATGTCTCATGAGTACAGTCTGATAAATGTCTGTTTCTCTAAACCAAGAAGCTTCTTCAGTTGTGAAAAACACCTTGACAGCAACCTTTTCTTCCCTCCATTTGGCCATCCAAACTTCACCATATCGGCCTTTACCTATGGAATGGCCCATAACTAACTGCTTGGCTATTGTTCTTTGAACCTAATTAAAAAAACAAAAACAACATGGTTTTAGCTTATTATTAAATTGATAAATTAGATCACAATTTCTTACAAGTAAAGGTAAACCAGAACCAGAACCAGAACTCTGGCTATGGTCCACCATGTCCTTGATTGTTGAATTTCCTCCAAGGTATGGTACACAAGGAGCTTTGATAATGGAAACTTGTCTTTTATCCTCTTTCTTTTTGTAACTGTAAAGTAATAATATTTAAACTTGATAATTTTTCAGAACATTAGATTAAGCAAAACAACTTACTGCAGATAGACACAAACAACCATAACAAACAGAATGATCACACTGGCTGTGACTGAAACTAGTAAGGCCAAATAGTGAACATTTTCATCAGACCCCAACCCTGAATTGGGATCAGGTGTAGTACTGCGTATTTCATACATAGGAGATAGCAATCTGTTGCAATGGTCAGACTGGTAACAACATTGTATTGATTTGGGTACTAAATGAGGAACAAGGTGGCCTTTGCACTGTAATCAAATTCATGAGAAAACTGTAAGTGAAATTCGTTGGTCAAATAAAATGCAAGAACATACTTGCATGAGACCTTTTTCTTCTGGCGGCAAACAGCCATAAGTGTATTCAGGTTCTGGCAAACCTGTGTCAGGATTGTATACCTCTTCCACCGCAGCAAAGCACTGGCTGAAAGGTCTAGCTTCACATGTGCCATTAAAATTGTCATTAGGACAATGCCCTTGACAATAGCATGTGAGACCATATCCTGAAGAGACAAATAAAAACATTGGTAGTTCTAAATATTTCAATAGACAAAAAAAAACATTTTTCCATTCTTTTAAAAAATTTGCAAACGTGTCCTACCGCATCTGATATTTGAAGTCAACACCAGAACCCATAATAAACAACTCTGATATTTTTTGTATGTTTCTAATATGTCAGCCATTTTGCAAAACTTCTCACGGGCACCTCCAAAAAAGAAATCTACAGAACTATGGCGGGTCGGCGGCAGGGTAAGCATCATAAGAATAAGGAAAAGGATTTCTTGAAGAAAAGAAAGAAAAACTTAAGAGGATAGAGACATCTAGCGGTAAGATTAAATATTGATTTCAAAAATTGAAAACAACTGCTGAAAACATCGTTCTTGGTGACGGCATATGATTCGATCTTGGCATTTGCTTGCACTACTTATTTATTTATATACAAAGAACATATTTAGGCCTATACGTATATCTAAATGATCTAAAATATAATTTCGAGAAAACGCTTTCAAATGACCGGTACAGCTTTCTCCATTTTCTTGGGGCAATATACCGACCATCGCGTGATGTTATTATGGTTATGGGCCTATAGATGTAGTATAGCCTCATCCCGTGACGAAAGTATAGAAACCCGTTTAATCGCTAAACTGATCATTTCCTGAATGACCGTCAGCAGGAGCCACGCATCCGGCATTCCGGAACTGCTGTGAATGGCCGCTAGATCCGTACCAAAGTCCATCAGCTTCAAGCAAATTGGCAACTTCCTATAGGTTTTTTTTCACATTAGGCCTACATTTTATTGTTGTTTTTCCTAAATCGTCGTCGGGGTGGGTCGCAAGGATGTTAGGTAATACTTATGTTGTTATTATAACCGTATAAAAAGTTAGTTGCAGTTAAAGTTAAAGTGTATAACTCTTATATTCTCGTCAACATTTCTTCGATTGTTTTAAAACCATTGTGCTTCCCATTGATCGACGCGACCGCCTTAAACACAGTTAGCGGGAATTCTGTTGTGCGTCAATATGGGACGAGGACATCAGTGGCCATGCGAACGTGAATAGAATAACAAAGGGGTCTCTGCTGTGCACACAAGAAAATAAATGTATAAAAAGTCAAGTTTGTGTTGTTACTCACTTTAATGTTGCCGGCAACGGGAGGATTTACGAGCGCAGTTGTCGTTGGCAACGAAATTAGTAACAGGGAAAGCGAGAAAGAGTATTTAACAATTCTTATTTGTACGTCTGACGTCAAAACACGTTCAAGTGGCAGATACTAACGCATTTGTAGAATATATAACTTTTGAAACGGGTTTAGTCAATTTTTTTTATTTACCATTAGACTGATGACTATACAGGCCAGTTTTTCTCCGGAAAACGAAACTAAGGCTCTTTGTTTGCATCCGGTGTATATACGTAGGATATACAGGCTGTATATCCTGCTCTATAATACAGCATAGGGTCGTTCATCAGGAACATCACCCAAGCGAACACAACAACAACAACAAAATCATTTTTCTTTTCCTTTATTAATTCATCTTGCAATAAAAAAGAAAAGAAATAATCGTCTTAGGATAAAATATATTATAACCTATAAGAACCGGAAATAGTCTTATATAGGTCCTATGTATTTATACCACAGCCCATAAACTTATTTTTACACTCAAACGAATATATATACGCTATAACTAATATAGTTGGTGGTGCTTGGATTGCATTCCACATCTTATGGGAGAGGATCCATATCTTCAGATAGAGTGCACAGACCGCCGGGTGATGTCTAAGAGCCTTGGTTGTTCAGCCGAAAAGTATATAGGCAGCGTTCTATTGTCACAAGTCCAAAAATGTATTATAAGAATGTGAATTACAGCCAGGCGCAAAAACAATAAACACGCAGCAGCGCACACTGTGTATAAACCGCAGCACCGCACCATCTTATGTTGCGTTCGGAATTATAGCAAAATAAGATACGAAAAATATCAGAAAAAAGGGGGCATTGCAGACAGAAGATCCCCCGCGGGGTCCTCAATTATGCATGTTTAAACATTACGCAACTGTGCGGTTGCGTAAACTAAGTAAGTAACTAACTTATTTATATTGCTGAGTGGGAAGAAAGGGAAATGTTTAGTTCCAATTTTATTGTGTCGCTGATGCGCTGCAATATTTAATGGTGTCCATATCTGTTTTCTGTTATTGCCTAGTGAATTTGGTCAGCCCGACGCCCACCACTCTCCTATATATATATACTTTCAAGCCGCCCAAGAAAGAATAATAAATAACTCGATGCTGCCGCTCAACTTTAAATAATGCCGCGATGCATCCAAGCATATTAGCTCTTGTTTTAAAAGCTGTCGGCGGACGGGCGGAAAGCAATCAGAAGACAATGTGCGCGGTAATTCGCTGAGTTGATGTTGACAAAGAGCTCAAGTCTTCTCCTATTTGATTCCCTTAGACATTTCAGCTCGATTTTCCCAGTGCAAATCGAATGAAATCAAATGCGTTTAACCCGCGGCGAACAGCGAAAGACGCATTATAAATGCATATTATCCTAAGTGCATTTACTGGTGCTTAAACTCATGGATGTATAGTTCACCAGCAGTCTGGATGACGAGATGTAACAGAGGATATAACAGGGGCAGACATAGGAGTGCAACAGCATGCAGACGTCTGGCATTTCTGAGTGTGTAACTGTACATGTCGTATGTAGTTGTGCTGCTCCATATAGCCTATAGACTGACAGTCGCTTGCGCAGTATAACTGCGTGTTTTAGTGAATAACAGCGAGAGTTGTGCTCTATATCGACGCGAATAAAACAAACCCTGGCGCTGCTGCTGGTTTAAAATAGTATATAGACACCAGCCGTTGACTTGCTGGGCCATCGATTCCTCTCCTCTTTCTCTCTCCTGATGCTGTCTGCTGCAGAATAATTTCGGTTCACACAAACGCCGATTTTTGATAAACGCCTTGAGGGACAGAAAAGAGCAGCGCCGGAATTTCAACCGCGCCCGTTCAAGTAGATCAAAGCGCACAGCGATTCTTGGGCACAGCATCCAACTCAACTGTGAAGAGCTGCACACGAAAGTATATTGGAATTCACGGCAACGCAGCAGGAAAGCGGCTCCGTCAATTCACGATATTACGCGCAACTGAAGTTGCAATTTAAACAGTTTCCATCTCTCTCTCTCTCTATAGCTGTACATATAGCTATATACGTATACATATAGTGCAGAGCCTTTGATCTCATTACAGTAACGGCGCTCTGCAACAGCAAAAAGCGTCAAAAAGAAAAGAAAAGCGCAATAGCGTATATATAGCTCTTATTCAATATTCTTTCGCATCGCACCGGCTATATAGGCCTACGTATACATCACTCTACTGTCTATATAGATATTCCACGAATTCGACCAGGAAGCGAAATCGAGTAATTGTTTTTTTGTTTTTTTTTTCATCTTCACTGACACAAAGTTTCATTCATCATAAAGCTCAGCAGGAGAGATCCTATTACAGAGATCTGTAGGCTATACAGGCACGCTATAATTGCTTCATACTTATAATATATGAGCCCACGGCGCAGAAACACTCGCTCGATGCCCATGGAACTTTTATTCCAAAAAATGTGGATAAATATAGTTCATCGAAGAAGTAGGCCTATACTTGCGTAGGCCTACTTTATTGTTTCAATGAATGCTATATGATCTTTGCGTCATTCACGAGAAAGGAGCTCCCCAAAGACGAAAAGATATTGCAGCAGCGACGGAGAGGTCCAGCACAGCAGCAAATGATGATGAAGAAAGCATATTAATTCACTTTTTTTTTATATATATTAGTCCCCATCTTTCTTTATATAGCGGCGCAGCGCAATAGCAGAAGCCAATACAATCACTGGTCCACAGGATATCAAATCCTATCTTGGGGAGTTAAATATAGTATGATGCCATAATGTCCATTTTCGTCCCCCGTGATTTTTTTTTCCTCCAAGCCTCGCGCCGGGGATCATTTGAGGACGTCATTTGCTACGCCATGAAACAGCAAAACTGCTTATTGGTCTGCTCTTTTCGCCCTACCGCGACCCTCAGACGTTGCTGACTAAATCAAAGTAGAGATAACAATGTCGCGTCGGTGACGTTTTTGTTTTCATCCAAGGCTTCACGAAGATCCCCCTTAATTGGTAAAGCTCACTCGGATTATACAGACGGAATTCAACAAGGATATACTATATACTACTGCCTATGTGCGCATGTAATTACTAAAGGCTCAGCAATTATCTTCTTGAAAAATAAATATAAGCAAAGAACAAGGAAAAAGATTAACAAAGAGAAAGTGAGCGCGGCAGAGGGGAAAATGCAATCAAAACTTTTTTTCCGGGTTAAGTAAATTTGATATATTATTACAGATGGTTGGGTGAATTTTCGGTGAGTTGCTATGGCAGCCGACCCACTCAGTCAATTCGGAATAAAATACGCGGTGTGTTGAAAGATATAACCTGCATGTAATTGGTCGGATCGTTTGAATTTTTAGGACTATTATTCGATTGGTATATATACCGCAAAAAGAATTAGTAAGTAAATGAAAAAGTTTGCCATCTGTTCGGGAGCCTATATATATTTAAAAAGAGACATCAAAGCCAAAATAAAAGGGTTCCGGAGACGACTTTAGAGCGAGTCTACACCCAATGACCCTTCTCTGTATCTTTTCTTTTATATAGATCAAAACTCGTTGCTTGATCTGCTCATACATTTTCCGCTTGCCAAATATTTAGCTTTTGTCACAAAGCTATACCTTTCATCAGGAGGACTTTGCTTCGTCTATGCATATTTCACCAGACTCCCCCCCCCCCTCACAAGACACACAAAATATTGAATATTATTCATTCACGCAAAAAAAAGCATTTCCATCTGGGCTGGATCGATAATTGGTCGCTGGTATAAAGATTAGATGAGACTGTTGGTTATTTATAAAAAAATATTAGTGTAACAGGTTTTGTAAATATACTGTATACGCCGGCAACATGTTGATATTTGAGGCTATAGTTGCGTAACAGTTGATGGCGACGACCTCGTTATTCTCGGAAACCGTATAATAGGGCATCAGCATTTGCATTCTGACTTATTATTAATCAAACGAAAAGCAGAAGAAGAAAGGGAATAATAAGGAAAAGAGCGGCTGCATGAAAACGCCGGACGTAATACGCTATAGTACATATAGGGATCGTCGACGAGCAGAGATCTCAATTAAGACACTGATGCGCTCAAAGTAAATACATTATGCACGGAACATGCTGCACACGCAGCAATTCCGTGATATTAGTATTGGCGTTTATTTTTTTCCCCCTTCCCAGCACAGCATAATATATCAAGGTTCTCCTTGCATCTGTCTCTTTGTTCATTGATTGTATTTTGTATGGAGCATTCGCATATTAGTTAATGCTGGGCTGTTGCTGGCATCAATATTCATAAACGAGTCTGAAAGAAGAAGAAGAAGAATAAGAGTATAAGTTGTACGTACATAGCAAAAAGAGATGGGGGTAATACAACAAATAAGAACCCGCTTTCATGGGGTCGTTCGATCTGATGCTAATAATAATGCGCGATTGTGCCATCACGTATACTGGTAAATTTTCGGGAAATCAAGGGAAATTAACGAGCAATGGATATGACCCGGCCGTTCGGCCTCATTCGTGACGTCAACACAGAATTCTTGCTACTTATAAGTAGGAGAATGGAACGATGATGAGCTATATACAGAATCGAAAAGTTGCCAAGCGATATGAATCTACTATATAACAACGAAACGGGTAAAAAATTTAGTCCTATTTAGCTGATTGTATAGAGCCAATCAAACATGAATCCATTGCCTTAATTGTCTCCTCATTTTGCCAGGAATTATTCCATGCTAGATTTATTTTTTTTGTTTTGTTTTTTTTGTTGTAAAGAATTATTTTTTTCTTAAAAAGAAGAAAAAAAAGTTCCCTTTTGAAATAGTTTCCCGCCCATTATTAACGCCGTAAGGGTGGGTTGTATCTAATAATAACGAAATTGAGATAGTCGTCTATTTCCTTAATCATCCGCAATGAAACGGGATATTTTCAATAAAAAGGTCTGAAAATCTTTCCCTCTTGACACCTTAGCTGCACCAGGATAAAGCAGCATATTTCACATCGTTTCTTTTTCGTTTTATGTTCTATAAGGAAAGAGAGATAGTTGGGACGGGACTAGTTGAAACGACTTTATCTAGTGCCTTGGAAAATTGCCTCTTGTCACATATTGAATCCCCTGAAAATCTTATTTGATTGATGCAATCGCGATGTATCGTAAAGCTTTGCATTTATTCTTTCCTCAGACGCCAACACAATGGCAATAGCTGTGGGAAAATCTACAGAAGTCGGAAGAATCTCAGGATCCAATCTTGTATTCGAACAGGACAAATTTGCATACGATAAAGAAAAAAGAATTTATTATAAACTGATGTCTGCTGGAGACAATAATAATCTTGAATTTGAAACCCATTTGTGTAGACTATCCATAATATAATACATTCTTGTTCATTTTCCGCATCTGATTCAATAAACTAATTATTAAATTTAAATATTTGGAAATCAATTACTTATTTAAATGACCACTCGATTTTTTTTGGGAGGGTTATTATAGCATAGATTCGACAAAAAAAAAACTGTTTTCTTATTAAAAACTTTTTTTTGTTTACTTGGTAAAAAGTGTTTGATTTTTCAAAGCCAAAGTGCAAAAAGCTGGCAAAAAAGGCACCAAACATATACTGCTGTGTATATTGGCTCGATGTGAATCCTGGCGCCAATAATATTCGAATAAAGGAAGTAGTAGGCTAAATTGCTATTTCCACTCGGTACGTATAGTATTATATACATACATTTACTGCTGCTCTGTTGGTGTTGGCAAAACGGTGCAAACAGCAACAAATTGAGTATATATAGACTCAGCGACATGCATATAAACTAGATTGAATCCTTTTTTAGGATCGCGCTGTGCCTTTCAGATGTTTCTAGCTTTTATTTATTTAATATCGGGTGTGTTGAATGTAGATTGCTCAAAGGCTGCTTACGTAAATATATATAAACACATGCAGCAGGAGGAGAGAGCCTTGAGAGAGCCCAGCCAGTCTCTATATTTCCTTTTGATTCAGACCTCGATCGACGGCGCCGCAATCCAACGAATAAACTTGCGCACTCCAAAAACGCAGCAAGTGATGCGGTGGTAGATATACAATATAGACGATAGTATACAATGCGATTTTAATGGGCCAGTCTGGCTGGCTCTCTTATTGCCCTCCAGTCTGGATGCCGACGTACTGCTGTAACAATATATATATAAGAGTCGGCTTCCCCAGTGGGGAGAGATGACAAAGCACCTCGGCACGCGTGCTGCACTATACATACGCAGCGCTATACAGTCCATTATTCAATATCCCATGTAAGAAAACACACATATAGGAGTCTAGAGTCGGACGATAAACTTGTGCGATCCTCTACGTGTATCCCTTATCTCTGGGCAATAATATACACCGCGGCATATACTGTTAATATTGCATGCTGGCTCTGATGGTGCTGATGTATAAGCTGATGAACCGAAAGGTTAAATTTTGAACAGCTTTGAACCCTATAAATTTACTGAGCACATTGCCGCTGTAGAGCACTTTATGATCTTGTTCAAGGCTGATGTGGCGGCCACAGAATTTTTTTAATGATACATCAGCATTTATTACATAACATGCGATAACATGGTAAATGATAAATGTGAAATTTCCATCAAGTTGCCAGCAGTTGCCCGGTCGTCGCTGGTAAAAGGAGGGATCGATAATTCAAGCGAATAACGCCTTATTATTTTGCTTTTTTCCCGAAACCCACAACAATTTATCGTTAGTTCGTTGCGTATAAACTAGATCCAACATTCAGTTGATTTTGCAATGATTCATTCCTCGCTGATGACTTATGGCTAAATGAATTACCTCATCATTGAATTAGCCTTCATCATTAAAACGAATTAGTAGTTTTCTCGTTAACTCGTTTGAGGGCTCGCAAAGTGTTTATATATTCACTTAGTTGATGAAATTACTCTTATATCAAATAAGGATAGATCAAGTACAGGGCATTGTCTCACATGTGTGGATCTCTCTAGTGCTGGGCTGTGTATACACATACAAATCCATTATCGTTTCTTTTTGTCCTAAAGAAGTTTCTCTTGTCCCCTCGCCTCTTTCTTCTTCTTCCACTTTATTTTTCCTCATTCCGTCCCTTTTTTTTTGCCTCTCTCAGTTTCAACATTCATCCTTAAGGCCTCTTAAGTCCCACGCGGTCGGTTTATTCGTCAAGACCATCCGCAGCATCAGCAGCCGAGCCTCCATCCATCCGGATGAGGGAACACAATCTACACGCAGGGCACTCATCCCGTCTCGTCGATCTCCATTATGTGTGCTGTATAGACCACGTCGTTTGGAAGAAGAATAAGAAAAAGGAGAAAGAAAGAAAGCAAAAAAAAACAAAAAAAAATCAAGGATTCGACAAAAGGATGATTTTGAAATTGGAGTCGGCGGCCAAAAGACTTTGAGCTATAGGAGACACACAAGAAAAGATGAAACAATTGCTGAGAATGGGCCAGCGACGACAGCGGTATAATCTTTAGATTGAATCTGATTGTTATTAGATAGTTCCTTGATGCTGTCTAGGAGAATAAGGAGCCAGCTGATTCCATTTCTTCGACTCTATTATAAAACGACAAAAGACCTGTTTCAGAACTCGTTTAGGCTGGGATGCTGGTCGTCGTTACCGGTATATATAGGGTTACATACATGTACGGTTGCTCGACTTTTATGTTCTGCTGGCCCTATATTATTGTATTTTAGGTTGGCCAAATTGTCTACAATTGTTGACTGGCCCAAGGTCTGTGACATTCTAAATCATATGTAGCTTATTAGAGACGGGCGGACACAGCAGTGCTGGGCGGGCAACAAGAAAATGAAAATCTATATATACCGGATAAAGGAAAATTGGGCCAATAACAGACGATATATATAATATAGTTTCCTAATACAGTCGTCCCATCTCAAATAATGTTTGCAGTACATGTAGACTTTTCACATAGAAATGGTTTCGATTCTATTATTTGTCTTATAGCTACATAGTTGCTAGTTACCTCTGTAAAGGATGGCAGCAGCCCGTCTTGAATTTCCGTGCTGCATTTTCGTCTTTCTGACATCCATCGCCCTGGATTCGATTCCCCGTTCCGTTGTGTTTTCAACATCAGACAATGACTGCTGCTGCCTGTAGTGCAGTGGGGAGCGAAAGTATAATAACAACGAATGTACAACACACTACAAAGTGCTATCAGGTCGTCGTGGCAGCACTATCGATATTACTATTACGAGAATGATAACAGCGAGCGGAGCCAGCAGAGAGACGAGCATAGTTCAAGTTTACAAGGAATCGGCCAAAACTTTGAGCATTGAATTTCTGTATAGGTATATAATAATATACGTATTAAATGCCCGTCCGGAGACTGCTGTTGGACCCCGAGTGACCATGTCATCCGCTATATACACGTGCAGAAGTGCAGGGGATGCCAGATATATGTAGGAAAAAGCACGTAAATGCGTGTCACGCTCCAAGTGAATAATGCTGCCGGTAGTACATATAGTATATATATATATCTAGACAAGTTCGTCAAACTCTTGACTCAAACGCGGCGGAATGTCATTCTTGTCGACTAACTAGACGCGGAGACAGTACATCTCATCAGTCGAAGGACACAGCATGACGTTATAGATAGACGGAACTGGGCACGTTTCACATAATCGAAGACGTGCCGTCCATTCGGTATCTTAGGCGACATGTCGTATATACGTTCGCATAGAGAGAGAAAGAGATCCGGCCGGATCCGGTCAGCAGGCGGCCAGCAGGAGCAGCGACGACGTTATATATGAGATGATGATCCCGCTCGGCTGCGCTCAGCACGACGTCTATATACTAGGCCTATATATACCATTTCGTTCAATCTATCACATATTGCTGGATCATCAGCAGCTGCCCGGAAAGTTGGTATCCACAGTGTCCATTTGAGGATTCAATAAGACGCGCAGCTCATGAAACTCTAAAAATATTACAGAGAATAAAGAACGAACTTTTCCATTTCACCCGGAATTGACGTGAATATAAAGGGCATCCAGCAGTGTCGATTTGTTCCTTCTCTTCGTAGTTATTTTGTTTAAGATTGACAGAAGAGAGACGAGTATATGTTATATTATCTGCGTACTCGTTTATTTGGGTTTTGCCTTTGATATGCGCTTGAGAGAGTTGGACGATGCGCAAGCAGTCGAGGGGTCAACGGAGACGTGGACTCTCGGACTCACGGACCCATATCTGTCCACGTACCCTCTTGTAATAATCAAATGATTCATTCATTTATTATTATGATTCGACATTTATTTATTTATTTCATTCTCTTTGACGAACTATCAGCATATATATGCACTATTATGCAGTCCCCGCCGGTGCTGCTATATGCGCATGCAGGACATATTTGATTAATTTCTATTTGTCGTCCTCGATCTCTTCTTCTTGACAAAGTTCCGCTTACTTAACATATTTCACAAAATCGAACGAGGAAAAAAAAGTCTTCGGTATTTCAGTCCGTTTCTTTTCCGACTTAATTGCGCGTTTGTCGAGCACCAAAGGCATTCACCATGCTGTGAGCCTTGGAACGTAAGCTTTTTTTTTCCTCCCGTCTTTCTTCATAAAAAAAAGATAAGGTCGGGAACTAATTAGGGTACAGGCACAAAGCCGATGAAAAGGTGATTTTCTTTTATTCATCAGAGAGGGAAAATCGATAGTTGATGGCCTACTATATATTTTTACAGCGCGCAGGGTATTTAATGTTGACACGCATGATCCTTTTGATCGTTTATTAGATTCAAATACGCAGAGCATATACGCGTTTCTTCAAGGAAAAGATTTTCGTTTCATATGCGATGATTACCTAGGCAGCTATATAGTCGATGTGCTCTTATTGGTGCGCGTCATACAGAAGCAAACAACATTCAGCAGCTGCAGCCGTGAGTAATTATCACCTTCTTATACGCTCCAGGTAATCAAGGGATTCTTTTTGAGTTTGTTTGTACGGGTTACAGAGGACGTGGAGTGGGGTCTCCTTAATAGTGTAGACATCATCATCACCAGTCAAGTCAAAAGAGTATAGATAGTGATATCGATAAACAGGATTGGGAGACTCTTTATAGCCGCTACATGAATGACAGCCGCCGACCTGACGCTGAGAAAAATTTTATAGGGCCGTTCCATCGTCATAGTCCTAGACAGCTGCCACTTATTCACCCGAATTTGTTTTTTTTTTTTTCCTTTTCCCCTTATTATTCTCTATAAACTACAACAAACTCTAAGCCTAATAATGGCCACAATTAAAAATGAAAAAGCTGAAAAAAGGACCGGATGTTTAGTGCTTTTCCATCCGGTTCCACCTCTATCGTGACGTTAATGCAATTAAACGTAAAAGAAAATTCTCAGATATCGAATTTGTGCTCCGGCAAGCGCATCAATTTTCCTTGCCAAAAATAAGAAAAAAAAAATGGCACACGCTCTCACAATATGTACCGTATAGTAGGTATCATAGCAATCTTCAAATCTGTCATAGGTATACTTATTGTGTTATCCAATTTAAATGCTGGCCTATTATTAGAAATGCGGAATAGAGTATTAGGTATAAGTGTCATGAGCATCACAGCATCCGCATTTTTTTTTAAATTATTTCCGGGTTCGGTTGCCATGGCTATAATATGCTGCAGGTCTCATCAGTATAAACACGTGAGTAAATAACGTTTCAACGGTTTTAGTGTCAGAGCTGTTTGGCGTCCCACACATAATGACGTGAAGCCGTTGACGACCGCAAATCCCAAATAAACTGCCGCCGGGTGATGGTTGTCTCATGTCGCCATTGTTGATTAATTACGGCATATCATATTACGTCACGACGGCCACGACTTGTGTCTGGGATATTGTAACCTTCACGGAAATGCAGCAGTGAACTGCCGTAGCACATACTACAACATTCCGTCTCTGATTTCGTCCTTATTTTCTGTTCATTCTGTTGCGTGACTGGCTTCTCGCGTCGCCCACTGTCTCGGTGTCCCGGTGATTGTTTGTCTTCCATTTCGTCTCCCCGGCCGTTGGCGCCTCTTGTTACAAGTTTCCAGAAAATTCTCCTCGACAATGTAATAATCTAATGCGCAACTTTGTTCACGAAGGAAAATAAAGAGAATCGATTCAAGAGCTTCTTTTTATTATTTTTTTACTTGAAGCTCATCAGTCCATGGGCTTCTGGATATTGTTGCCCGTTGTTGCCATACGCAATCAATTACAAACCAAATGTTAATCAACGCCATTTGTTGTGACACTTGAAAAGATTCGGACACAACGACAACAAGCGGAGACTCAAAAGAAAATGATAAAAAAACAAACAAAAAACTAAACAAAATAGAAAGAGAAAACATAAGCCCCCGAGCATGCCGGGTACACAATAATACAGTGCTAGTGCCGTAGCTGAGCGTGAAGAGGCTATTGCATAACAGAAGAATAACACAGCTAGCGCTATTGTGGAGGTTAACTGATTTTTTTCGAGCGACATGTTCTGCTGCGCCAAAGCCTTTATAAACCTCGCGCTTTTCTCGTCCCTCTTGATGTCATCTGCCTCCGCAATAAAAAGGAAAAAAAAAAAAAAGAAGAAGAGGAGAAGAATATATACGTCTGAGCAAGTATTACCGGGGTGGGTCGCTGGAAGAGTTATGGCGAATCGATGCGTCGTAGAAGATTTTCGGACGAAATGAAGAAATCTCGACCAACTGGCCTGAAGGGGAGCGAATAACCGCGACTGGATGCTGCCACACTAGATCTAACAACAACATCCCCCTCTCTCTCTCTCTCGCCCTTCTTATATAGCTCCTATAAAGCGCCTGAGACTAAATCAGAATTAAATGTATCGAACGGCCGGCGGGACAGCGGAACTCGCTTGCTTTTGTCACTGCTGTAGCCTGCAAGCGTATATGTACATATATATAGACTCCGCCCTGCGTAACAGTTTGTCTTCTGGTCTTGACTCTTTGGACTCACGACGCAATCACCCGCCGTAGTTTGTAAAATAAGAAAAGTTCGTTCACGCGTGAAAATAAAATTACATTCTCATCGCCGGGGGAAAAATTGAGATTTAAATTTTTCTTGCTGGCTTCGTCAAATATATCGCACGGGGTTTGTAAATTGCTATAAATATTTCCCAGCACAGTGCTGAGGCGATAAAGCTCTAAGATGAGGATTAGGTCGTCATAATAACACGCACGCATGAATTTAATCACACACCGCCGTGATGCACGGGATTTTATATAGTGGACAGTATATCAATAGTTTTTATCGATGAATATTCATCTTGTAGGATTTACTGGTGTCATTGCGGGGTATAGAGGATACACGGGATAAAGGATATATCGCTGTATAATTTCGTTCGGGTGCTGGTGACTTGCCGATTTCAGCGGCTCCCACGCAAATGGCCACGGACTTTAGACATGCAATCAATACAATGCGTACACATTTTTTTTTTATTCAGCAGCTACTATTTTTAAATTTGGTGATTCCGACTTGTATAGTGTACTTCTGCTGGCTACCAACTGGCTTCCTAGAAATCCTACAAAGGGTGCTTAAAAGTTGTTTTGACTATATTTTACCTCGCTGGGAAGTTGCTAAATGAAAAGGAAGGCTAAGACATGCTTTTATGTCCATGAACTATAGATGTAAAGTTCTAGACTATTGTATCGAAAATTATTGATTTTTCAAAGTGTTGTTCGTCCTTTATTACTATTTCTTTTAAAAATCAGTACAACGCTGCTGAAGTCGGAATTTCTGTTTTTCATTCAGATATAGACTAGCTTCTATGTACACTTTGAAGCCAGACTAAGACCGGCGAGCATTTGCTGTTGTGGTCTGACCTCGGCTATTTCTTGCAGGTCAGCAGCCACATAGTATAATGCCAACACGGGCAATGGGAATGGCCAGATGATTCAGGATTGAACTTTTTTGTGATGGGAATCTATCGCACGAAAGACGGCTCAAACACGGTAGGCCTATATGCTGTCCATAGAGTGGCTAAATATTTGATGTGGCGTGTATCAAACACAACAAATAAAACGTGAGCGAATATATAGCGAAAGCCGAAAACGGGAAAAAAAGAAGAAGAAGAAGCCTCGGAAATTCGACAATAACTGATGCTGATGTCTATGTCTGTCCAATTGTGCCAGCAGCACAGGATTTCCACTTGTTTTTGGAAGCCGATCATGTTGCGCCCAGCATATCATGGAACTTATCTATAATGCAATCCAACTGGAAACGTCGAATCGTCGATTGATGTTTGCCGGATATAGCCTACACTGTACTACTTCCATTCGTCGCGAGGACATCAAAAAAGCGCCGTCTCGATTGGCATTGCCATGGCAACGCTGATGGTCGTCTACACGCTCAAGTGTGTTGCGACATTAAGATAACCTATAAAGTCGTGGGAGGATGATGATCTTAATCGCGTACACGATATTATTACGACTCCGAGGCGGAGAAAGGAGTTTGCATGTAACGACCATGGCGCATGCAACTGGATAACATTTTATTATAGGGGAGTAATAGTTGGATTCAAAAGTGGCATCGCACCCGCGAGGTTTCGCCACCACCATTATCAACCGCACGCAAATTGTTACGAGTTGAGCGATGCCGACGGAAACATTCGAAATCGCCAAGTTTAATGCCAACAGTCTGAGTGTTTCCTCTTGATTGGATGGCGCCAAACTTGAATTAGAGCGCGCGTTATATTCGTTTTCCCGCTGCTGCTGTGTGTATATGTATAGGTATCATACACAGCGCTGGGCTGCCCTATATAGCATTCATAGAAATGGCATCTCGACCTTGCACAGTTGCACCGCGCAATGTATACAGACTATAACTCAGATATGAATAATAGCACAGCAGCAAGAGAGATCTATAGAGAGAGAGAGAGAGGGCAGTTTCGAATAGATCGGATAGTTGTGCTTTGGGTCAGCTCCAGCACATCCGCAGCCGGACTGTTATATTGTCTATGCTGCTGCACTCTTTTATTTTGCACGAGAGGAGCTTTATTGTATATATGAGTGCAAAGTATGCCGTGGTCTGTCTGGGGGTTTAATACACTGGGCATTGTGTCTCTCTACATCATGTTGTATATTGCTGGAAGGAGAGAGGTGGAGGGGGGATGTGTGCTGATGTGCGTGGCACAGAGTGTCTGGTCCTTCCGCGCGCCGCCCCCCACCCTGGATAAACGGGAAAGCGGCGCGCATCCGGACCAACTCGCCTTCGTCCTTGGGTTGCTTGCACCACTGTCAGTCCGTTGCGCCACCTCGTCGTCCGCGGTCTCGCTCAGCTCCGCAACGACGATTCTCTTCTCGTCTCGTTCTTTTTCCGATTGTTATTTCATCTCTCGTGCTGCGCGGAAGAGCGTCAAGATTTCATTTCCCCGTTTGTTGATTTTCGCATGTGTTGCGATGAGTGAGGCGGCGGCGGCGAAGCGAAAGAGTTGGTGACCGTTCCACAAACAACAACAACAGCAGTGTCAGTTATTATATCGTCTGCGCTCGTCGCTTAGAGATTCGGTGCTGCTCCGTCTTGGTTTCGTTTTGCCTTTTGGGTTCTTTGGCTTTCAACAATAATATAACCGAGAACATGCAGCATTTGTCGGATTTCCCACTCGTCGTGCCCATAACATTTTGTTATCGCGCTACCGATTGCAGATTGCAAAACTAATGGATTCCGAATGCTTTGAGTTATTTCGTGTCCAGCTTCATTTGCACCGCAGCAGCACTTTCACGGCCTTACACCAGTGGACTTTGTTGACTCCATCCGCACTGAATCAACACTAATATACCAGCAGCAGCGGAGAGTGTGTCTGTGTGTACATGAAAGTGATCGGACGAGTCGTCTTTGGGGACAACCGGATCGCGTATAGGGAGAGTGGAGGGGAGCCAGAGGAAGAATGCATCCGCTCGTCATGTCCGTCGTGGATTTGATGGCCAGAAATCTGAGCAATGCAATAGGAGGAGGTAGTGGTGCTGGCGAGGGAGAGAGTGTCTTGTATTTGGATTCGATCAACGTCCCGGAAGACGCCGGAATAATTGGCTCGGTGGATGACAGCAGCAGCAGCAGCATGAGTGGCGTTGGCAATACTACTACTACTACTGCAGTATCTGCCGCCGAGCAGCAGGACGGCTTGGCCCGGCTAGGCTCCGGACTGGCCGTCCTATTGATGAATGGCGAATCGACGTCGATGAGTGCCGCCATATCCCCAACAGACGCCTCAGCGTCGCTGGCCGCCAGCATGAACTGGATGTCGCTGGTCGTGGCCGTGGCCCTGTCCGTCATCGTCCTCCTCACCATCGGCGGCAATTTGCTGATCTTGGCCGCCGTTCTCTTCAACTCCAATCTGCGAGGTCCCACCCACATTCTGATCGCCAATCTCGCCGTGGCCGACCTGCTCCTGGGATTCCTCGTTCTACCCTTTTCGGCGACTTTAGAGGTATCATAGACATAGTCTAACACCCAAGACGTGAGCTTATTTCGCTCGCTCTCTCGTCCTCCCCTTTTTTTTTAAGTCTGATGGTGTGTGTTTTTTTCCCTCTATGCTTCGACTCTCGATGGAATTCGACATCAATTTCAAAAGTGATCCCTTTCGCTCCCGAACGCGCTGCTGTGAAAGCAATATGTCGGTATTTCGGCTGCTGCTGCTGCTGCTGGATGCATCACGTCTTATTATATAGTGTATAGGCAGCCGCCTATAGCATTGGAATCTAGTACAAGTCTTAGGAATTTTGTAAATCAATACTCAAAGAAGAATGGAAGAAAGGCTGGCTGGCATAAATGCCTAGGGGCACAGACACTGCATATATGCATATGTGCAGCAATGGGCTGGCATTAGGAAAAGCTGCTCTGATTTATGGGTCGTGAATATATGCTTCATCTTCCACCTCCGCAGCTCAGCATGTACAGCATACGTATATTATTCCTGCAGCACAGCCCCAAACAGTTTTCTTCTTCTTTTCGGAGTTATGTATACTTATATAATATCATATATATCTCGTCTTTCCTCGTTCGCCGAAGACATTCAACAAACGAGCGCTGCTATACTCCTCTCATACCCAAAGTCGTGGGTGCCAACCCAACAAGCAGGATATGCTCGTCGAGTCGTCTAAATGGGCAACTTGAATGGAGCAGGGAGGTGATGTTTTTTTCCCCTTCTCCTTCTTTTTAAAATAGCACTCGACACATTCTCAGGAATGCACACAGCCGCCATCAAATAAGAGCGCTTCCCCCTCCCCCTCCCAAAAAAAACGTCGGCGAATGAACGGGCCCCGCCAGAAAGATGAATCTTGATGGGATCGAGCGGAAGTCCATACACCAAACAAGCGCCTTTGCTGTGCTGAGATGCTCTTATATAATACTATATGGGAAGATTCTGTAGACATATCTGGGAGTGAGGACGAGAGTGAGAACGCGTCGCTTAGCAAACAGCAGCAGCGCACTTTTTTTCCCCCTTTCAGCCGCGAATAGTCTATATATTGATGGTGACGGGACGCCAAAATAGAAACGGAAAAAGAGCTGGAAAAAAAATAAAATAAGCTGGCGAGACAAAAGAGAGACATAACCGAGAGAGACGAGACGCATTTATCTATTCTTTTTTGGCTGTTGCTGTTGCTGTGGTGGTGGTGGTGCGGCTGTTGTTGACTCTCTTGACTTTCTCTCTCTCGAGGGGGGAGGTCCGGCTCAGTAAAGAGATTAGCGCCCGAGAGCGAAATGTTGAAACAAAAAGAAAACGGAGCAAACAACCAAAGTCTTAAGAGTCCAACCGAACTCGACCACACAGCACCGCAACACGACACCCTTCCGTTTTTTCCGCGAGTCCTATATTGAAATGACGTCACTGAACTGAAAGACACACCGCCGCCATGGCAGTAATATACTATGCAGACTTGAGCGAAACGAATCCTCTTTCCCGTTTCCCCTTCATTAATTAAACCATGTCGCACCAGGAGCATCAAAGGGAAAAAGAAAAAGAAAAAGTGAGTAGGACGCGAGTCTCGCTCATTTACTAATGTCGTTGGCCTGCTGTGGCTGTTAGTGTGTCTTTCAGGAACGATTAGAGAGGAGAGGAGAGAGTAGTCGTTATTTGCATGACGTCAATCCATCATCATCTCACCTGTCAATTATAATAGATATGCGTCTGACTCTTTGATTTGCAGGTGACGGGCAACTGGTATTTCGGCCCCATCTTTTGCGACGTCTGGGCGGCGGTGGACGTCCTCTGCTGCACGGCGTCTATCATGTCGCTCTGCGTCATTTCCGTCGACCGCTACATCGGCGTGACCCGGCCGCTGAATTACTATTCCATCGTGACGGCCAAGCGCTCCACCGTCCTCTGCCTGATTGTTTGGATCTCCTCGTTGTCCATCAGCATTGGCCCGCTCTTGGGCTGGAAAGAGCGCAGTGCTGATTCCTCGTCGACGGGAGCCGGTAATGAGACGTCCACCGCGTCACCAGCAGCGGCTACCAGCAGCTTACCGACGGCCGGAGTGCTGCTGCTGGACTCGGCCGAACTGCAGGCCTGCAATGTCAACAAGGAGAAAGCCTATGTCCTCTTCTCCACCATCGGCTCCTTTTATTTGCCTACACTCATCATTTTGGCCATCTATTGGCGCATCTACCGGACGGCCGTCAAGCAGACCAAGTTCCTGGAGAGCGGGACCAAGACGGACAAATCCACTTCGTCGCTCAGTGGCAGTGAAGTTTTAACTTTGCGGGTTCACGTGGGACGTGCCAATCCCATGAAAACGGTGGCGACGACGACTGTCGGCCACCATCACCACCACCACCGCCCGTCGCCCAACAATCATCTCCATGTGGGCAAAGGCCGTTCGGTCCCTCGCCCGTCTGCCTTCGACTCGTCGGCAAACATCAGTGATCGATCCTCCACTTCTTCGCGTAGCAAAAATAACAAAAATTGCCGCTCATCGCCGCAGACGTCACTGCAGCAGCAGCAGCAGCAGCTGGACACTTCGCCACCGCCGCTGAACAGCGAGCTGGCCAAGGACCTCAACGAACTGGCCACTGCCAGCCCTGTAATCAAAAAGAAAAGCCTGGTGCACCACTTCCAGAGGAAGAATTCATCGAGGCGGCCTTCCAGCACGACGACCAGCTCGGTCACGACGACGGCGTCGTCGGGACCCACGTTGACAGTGACGACGACGGCCACTGCGTTTTCCGGGGGCGGCAGTAGCACCGGCTTGTCGGCCAAGATGTTCAAATTCCGGCGCCAGAAGAAAGCCGCCAAAACGCTGGGAATTGTTGTCGGAGCTTTTCTACTCTGCTGGTTCCCCTTCTTCGTCATTTTACCCGTTGGTGAGTAGATTAGACCATCATGTAATAGCTAATTATATACTGTGTATATATATAAGTGTTTGGACTGACACTACTTCGTGTGGATAATGCATGGATTCTTTCTGCATTTGAAATCTAAGCAGAAAACCAAGGGTTTTCTTTTCCTGACACAGAGGAGCAATACATTTAAATAAAATTTAAATCTTGAATTTAAAATTGGGCCTCTGCTGCTGAGGTTCTCATCCGAGTTGATTTGTTTGATTGAGAAGACGCGTCGAGATCGACGTAGGCCGCCCCGTTGATTGCGTGAAGGGGCCGCCGGATGCGGAGGCGTTCTATTGTGACGTGCGTATGATTGGGGGCGTTTTAAAAGCCCCAAAGTTGGGAAGATCAGAGTCAAATATTTTTTTTTTTTGTCCTCTCTTTCTTTTCTTTTACGGGCTTGATGAAGGCGAGCCGACAATAAAGAGCGCATCTTTACGGAATAAAAGGAACGGAGGGGAAACTTGATAGGAGGACCACGATAGTAATGACACACTGTGGCCGGGGAAATTGAGATGATGGCAGCAGCACGGGGGGCGGTATAGACAACTAACTGCTGGACTATATATATATCTGTCAGGAACATATAAAAGAAAAAGAAAGAAAAAAAGGGGCCGGGAACTTGTGTGTATTTCTTGAGAGCAAGAGAATAAAAGCGCAAACCTCCAAATTTATTCGACCGCCCACTTTTGTTGTGTTATTACGGTACCAAAAATAGCCGCAACAGCCGCAGCCTAATAGATGTTTAACCAGCCGTGTGTGGCAGCATATATGGCTGGCTGGAGTGCTCGGCAATCGTCGTCTCATATTTTTAGTATTTCTGTAAACAATTCGGTAGGATGTGGCACTAACATACATGACAACCAACGTGGGCCTCTATTAACCATATAGAGAATAAGCATATTGCTACATATTACTGCCACCATGTACATGTAAAGAGAATAATGTAGATGTATAGGGATATATTCTAGCAGTTCCGAGTAGATACTTGTACGATACACAAAAGGACCCAAAGTTATACGCCCGCTGAGATAAGCGGATGTGCAATAGACGCCGACTGTACAAGATATGTTGATTGCCACAGCAGGGAGACCATTTGAAAAAGGGGGAAATGCAATAAGAGATGTGTGTGTGTGTATATAGTCAGGACCATATCTTGGCGAATGCAGTAAAAATAAGTATTTCAAAGAGGCCGTCAATGCTGCACTCTCAACATCGTTAGAATCCCCAAATAACGTTTCGGAGAAACTATACCAGGAAGGTTTCAGTCGAATCTCGGCGCTCTCCGTCTCACAACTGCATATGATTACGTTGCATTAGTAATATGCAGCTTTCAATTTAGAGAGTCTTTATATATAACCTAATCGGCTTTTTAGAAGATGCATTTCATTATTTGAATTTAGAGCGGGCCATTTTTCCCCCCCTCGGTTCCTTCTCGCGTCATGTACGTTCTAAAAACGTGCTGGCCCTGTTTGACACCGTTTATACGTGTTGTGTTTGCACATACGCAGAAACTGTATATGTATTTACAAGTTCTCTTAACTTGAAAAGAGTAAAAACTTTGTCAAGACAACCTCATCATTTGCTGCGCGGGTGTGCGTTGCTGCTTCGTTCACGCACTGTGAACGATAATAGTGCTGTGCTGCAGCATCAAACGAGGCATGAGAGTCTCTGCCGGGCGCCGTGCTGACGTCAATGCGGTTGTTTTTTTCCTGCTCTTTCTGAACTTTCATTTCACACTTTTTTCGAGGCTTTTATTTTAGACTTTTGTAATGGTCAATTTTCTTTCAGCAAAATAATATCATGCGCATTCACCCGATTGAAAAATAAGTGGACAAAGGAAAAAAAATATAGCTATAATGCCGAATCGAGGAAGATTTGAGTAAGTTCTTATAATATATAATGATTGTTTGTTTTTGTTTTTAATTTTTTCTGGACAACTAGATCGTACCTCAGTCGGTATCAATTCCATGCAATAAATCATAAGTATACTTATGGCAGCTTTACATATCTATGTAGCACAAAGTTATTCATAAACTATTGCAAAACGTGATATACCCTCAGACATGTGAACTGGTTATTCCTTTGGTTATAACCCGTTATATCAGTGGGGGTATTTCTTTTGTTCCAATATCTCAATTTCATATCGCCATCCTCCTTCCCCTGTTGCCGTTGTATATCGCTAAAGTGCACAGCAACTGCACGCTTTGTCAAACCTAAACGTGCCGATACACGACTCCGGACTATATATATTTATCCAGAGGATGAAAAACGGGCTCTGTCTACGACATTTTTCTAGGGACTGCACATGTCGAGTTATAACAAGTTCTTTATTTTGTGGAAATTGAGTCAACTATCCCCGTTATTCCAAATATCCAACATGACGCTTTTAGAAAAAAAAGGAACAATTCATTTTTTTTTCTTCAACTTATATGCGCAAGCCTATGCGCTTTATGCGAAGGGCTTTCCTTTAATTTTATATCGGATTTTCTTTCATACTGGTGTTGCATAAACAATACACGGGGAATTTTTAGGAATTTTTTCTTTATTTTTTTGGGGAGATATAAAGTCCTATATATGCATGTCTCCCAACAGCCTTATGGCCGACGTTGACTCATCGATCAAATACTTATTCAAGCGCGGAGTTTGCAATTTAGAATAATGGGAAGTTGTAACATGGTCTAAAATAAGCACATCACACCAGAGCCTTTGCTTCCATGCCTTCCTCCCTCGCGCTCCAGGACACTGGGGTTGATGGTTACTGACGTGATAATTTCTCAAGTCAAGTCGCCCCCAGCACGGAAAAACCGTTGGTGCATGTTCCCAACGACGGGGAAGACGACGAGACACATTTTCATTGAAGATAATCCGTTTTTTTTTTGGGAGGGAATTGCCACCATGCAGCTCCCGGTTGCCACACACTAAATAAAGTCGCGTCGAACGACGTCAGCCATCCGCTTGCGATGGCGTGAAAACGGGCCATCGCAAAACACTTTTATAGGTCATTTACAGGCCGCTCCTCAACCCTTGTATAATAACGAGTTACGTGTTTTTGTGTTTGTTTTTTTTTTCCCTTTCTTTCTTATCTCCTTTCTTCTGAGAGGGGGAAGAATATTCAGTTTTCGTTGTTTACAGGCTCTATGTACATATACCGAGAGTACGTCAAGGCAGGCAGGACTTGATGGGGGGAATAATTACAGTGCTGCATTTGGCAATGATGATTCAGTTTGTTGAGCTTCGGCATCATCATCTATACGCTCCATTGACTTTGAAAGTATAATAGGAGCACTATAAACTGTTGCAATGCTCGGTCGATAATGCGCCCGGTTGCGACGAGGGCAATGTGGCTTGTTAACGAGATTTGTCCACATCGTCTACACATCACGACGGATAGTCTCGTCCCGCCGCTCCTGGCGGTGGCCAATAATAATTTAAGGTGAACAAACAGCCAGGCCGCCGCCCGGGTTTGTTTGCATATAAAATTCGACTTTGAAAAACCAGCCAACTGAGATTTGACCCAGCAACGCTGCTGGCAATAAGTTGCCTTTTCCAAATAGACTTTGCTTGTTGGCTCCTCTCTACAACATTTGCAATAGCTGCTGCTGTATATAGGCCTACTGCGTGATGCCGTCTATATAGAAATGGATGGTGCTGCGCTCGTCTTATATGGCAAACACAGCCAATAACAAAGTCTATAGTCTAGAGTTCGGTAAAACAGCAGCAGCAGCAGCGCAGCAGGGACATCGTACAAAGGCACTTGGGCACTCCATCAAGTGCACATTCCTTAATTGAGGTTGAATTGTTGAATAATATATATGTGTGTGCTGCTGCTGGCCCTGCCGGACAAAAGCAGATAGTTGATGAGACCGCGCAAGCGAATTTGTTTGGAGTACGTATATGTACTAATAGTATAGCTTTCGCCCTCTGCGCTCTCCAGCATCTTTTGCTATACAATTCCGAAATATTTTAGTGCCAACCCACTTTGGAGATCCGCAAATGGTTGCAGCAGCGTGAGCATCCAGCAGCAGTAAACGTGACTTTGGGAAGATAGGAGAGGAATCGATAGGTGAATGGAGTCAGATTTATATATATAGGGTTGATGCATAGCTGGGGCTTCGGCGGGATAACGATAGTATAAACGAGACACATATAGGATAGCGCGCCCCAACTGAGAATGCCGAAGTAGATGCAGTGGCTTGATTGATTTCTCAGTGTCACAGCATTCGAAAATGAACTCCTTTCTCGTGCACAGTGACGTTCAGTGATGGTATTTTTTTTATATCTCGCTATTATACTCCCGTTCTGGCGTATCTATATAGTATGTCGGCTCAATACCGATTCATCCATCAGGGGAACTGAGCCATAAAATAAATGTACAGACTGCGCATATTTGCGCAGTCGCGCATTTTTTCTTTTGATTGCTGTATCATCGACGGCAGCAGTTGTTGCATGCGCAACGATTTTGTGACGAGGAAAATTATACACGGAATATAAAGGCTGCTGTATAAGGTTTCTTATATACACCGAAAGACTTTTCTCTCTTATTATCTGCAGCGTCGGCAGTGATTCTCTGTAATATATGACGGGGGTTAGTCCCGCGTTCGTAATCTCCGGTTGATGGGCTTGGCTTTCGTTCCTCGACTCCTCGTCCCGGCGCAGTTGTGTGATTATATATCTAAGCGCCGGAATAAAAGGGAATGCCTCGAGACTGACGAGAAAGATGGAATGGTCTTGCAGTCTTGCGTCTACAGACTTGCACAACATGTGGAGGAGGGGGGGGGACTATATATACTGCATAGCAACGTATATATAATCGCGGAGTCTGCATCTCGTTCATATAATATCGAATGACCCACATTTACGTAGTCCGCACATCCAATCATATGGGCCAAAATCTCATCGCACCGATATCATCCAGGCGCTATTATAAAATTATCTGGAATTGTAGTTACACGTCCTAATACACATTTAATTGTGCACCCAATAAATTTCTTAATTATCAATTTCAAGAAATTTAATTACTTAACCAAATTATTATTAATAATAATTTAATTAAACAATTTCCATCAAAATGCTTATATAGCCTTGCACATTATCCGAGTAGATAGGGCTAAACGTCTGCTTCCCAGCGATTGAAATTACGTATTGTTTCAAGTGCACAATACGGCGTCTTCGATCTGCACTAAACAGCTACTCGCCAACAATTCCCGGTATCCAGCATGATGATGGGCGCACGTCATGGAATCTGATAGGCTATATATATAGCCATCATCACTATTATGCAATTTGATATGAGATTCAATAGTAGAATAAGAGACTCTCGTCTGTATGTATGTTGACTATATATATAGTATGCCCTTTCAGTCTTGCCGTTTTCCTTTTCTATGGACTCCATAATACTCGCCCCCAGGGAGCAGGGACACGAGTCCCGATTGCTCACGCTCAGACGGCATCAATATATATAGTGCGGGATTTATATCCAGCAACTATATTTTCAATTATACACAATATATATTCCGGAATATAAACGTTACCGGTATATATTATATCTCGCCTCGAGTCTGTTATACGCCCAAATGAACGGCGAGCAGAGCTGACTATTATTATTATACTTGGGAAAGAAAGAAAAGGGGGGTTGATGATCGGATCTGTTGATCATGTGCTGCTGACCTTCTCTCTCTCTATACGTGATGCGATCTCATCTCAGATCAACCCGCGCTCAACTGATTAATGAAATGCGTATCAATGATTCCTATACTACTGATGTGGAGGAGAAAGAGAGATCTAGGCTAGACTATATAGATCTATATTATACGCCTCTAATATATTACAAGCCTACGGAGAATACGAACGTTGAAAACGTCACCGGAAACCCTTTTGGCAGCAGCGCACAGCACTGCGTCTCTTTTGTGCTGGGAGACTGGACTGATTGATTAGACGCGTCTTTTTTTTTAATCAAAGCGATTCAGTCTCTTTCTTTCTCTCTTTCTCTACGAGTCGGACGCAATGGGAATGAGACACACATTCAGGATTTAAAAAAAAGAACTCGCGACTGCAGCCACTGATGTGCGTCCCATTTTTATATATCCCGCGCAACCGGATGATTTAGACGATCCCGCACGTTGATCAATTACGACCTATATAGACGCACAGAAAGCGAGTTAACCGCTGGAGAGATGTATGTATAGGTTACGTTAAAAAAAAATAGGGTGGGGGGGAAGACAGTCACGTCGTCTAGACGGACGACGTGGTCGTCGAAATAAGATTAACGGCCGCGTCTTAATTTATCGTGACTTGGCCCCGCCGCCGCTCTTTGCTGGAGGCGAAATTCATTGCTCAAAAATTTCGTTCCTTTTTTTTCCCCTTTTTTTGTTGGCGTTCAGCAAAATCTTAGCCTAAACAGGACTCATTATTTGGGTTCCTCCACGCAAATTGAAATTGGAATTACGCATAGAGAGCGGAGGCAAACACACAGACCAGCAAGCCCGGCCGAAAAACCGAGTCTGAGGAGAGACGCTAGCGTTGAATAGTCAAATGACTTGCCAAGTGGAATGGAGTCCAAATGAGAAAATTCCAGTCCTCATCATAAAATCCATCAGCAATGAACTGTACGAGTGGGTTCTTTTTTTGGGGGGCTATATAGCGAGTCTCCTCTCAGCTGCATAGAAAATCAGCTTTATATTTTTTCAAGAATCTCTGCCTCATTAGCGTGTAACTCGAACTCAAACACTTGGGGGGGAGGGGGGAATTTTCTCGGGCCCATGTCAACAGAAATATAATGATGTTCTCATCATTTCTCTGTTGTGATAGACAAAGACGCCAGCCAGCCAGCAATGAATATTAATGATGAAGTGCTTTTGTCCCGAGGTGATTTAGAACGAGTCGATCATTGTGCTGTTGCGGACCTCGCCTATAGTATATATACATAGTACACCATTATTATGTGGATCCGGTTTCTATACTTTATGTAGCTATTATAAAGATAGACAGAACTTTGCGGTATCTTATGGGCATTTCATGTTGATAGCGCTACTCACTTTTAGCGAGCAATTAAATGTCATCATTACCATTCTCACTTTGCATTTATAAAAGCTTCAAACTCAAACGAGCGAAACAATAAAATCAGTAATCTATACCTATACTTACGATGATGCAAGCTGCCATTATTTCCGGCCTGTTAAGAGTTATCGAATAATATTTTTGAACTCTTAAAAAAAATGTATTGATTTTGTTGTTTTCTTTTGTTTTTCTTTTTTCCTTGTTGTGCAGAGGCTTTGTGTTCAACGTGCAACATCCCATCGCCGCTGTTTTCCTGCTGCTTCTGGCTGGGCTACTGCAACAGCTGCCTCAACCCGTTCATCTACGCCAGCACGAGTCGCGAATTCAAGCGGGCCTTCTCCAAGATCCTGTGCGGTCGCCGGGGCCGGTCGTCGTCGTCGCAGGCGAGCGCCGGGGCCGCCGCCGGAAGACATTTCAACCAGCCGCACATCGCACCGCCGTCTCATTTCCGCCAGGCCAGCCGGAACCCGTCGGTGGAGAACGTCTCGACGCCAGCCGCCACTGCCGCCAACCTGATGGCTGGCAGGACGAAAGCCCAGGTGTCCTCGGCAGCAGCAGGAGCCGTCGATCAATGCGCTAGCAGTCTACCTGATCATTAGCAGCGCTGCTGCTCTATAGAAGTACCTGTGTGACCCAATTAAACAAGGCCCTTCATCATCAGACTAATGAGGAGAACAATGACGTTGAACAGCAGCATTCAGATTTAGGAGAGAAACAAAGTGCCGAATGACAAGGAAGGCGAGCAGTAGCAGCAGCACATCTAACAGAAACAATCGACAAACACACACAGGACGACCCTCCCGGTCGCCAGTCGCCCTTTGTGAGCTGCGCGAATTGCGCAAGTCGTTATATAGAAGAACTATATATATACGCTTATTGCCAAATTCATCTTGGTCGTTGGCCGTGTGCTGACGAACACATCCACATGCAGACATCTCGGCTCATTGACTTCCAACACCCAGCAAAGTTCTTTTGTGTCGCCGACGAATTGGGACTTGTTCACATGTTGATGAAAGTCGTCATTTGTATTGCCGCGTCATTGTCAGCAGCAGCAGCAGCAGTCAAGAGGTGGATGACGTTCTCTTCTCTTTGATGCTGCTGCTGCTGCCATCAAAAGGTGGGATTATACGGTTAAATACTTCAACACGATGTGAATCTCGTCTAAATAGACGCGCGCCCGGAGCCCGGAGCCCGGCGCCCGTTAATCTTCACGCTAGCGCTGCTGCAATAAGATTGCCACGGTCAACAACAATCGCGGAGCCGTGGCGGCAAGCAGCGAGCAGTCGGCGGAAAGAGAAAGGAAAAGACGAACCCCCGGTCTGATGATTAACATGGACCCGAGAGACTATAGGCGTTATTTCCTATAGTAAATGAATCGTCGCCCCGCGATGTATGGGGCTGGCGCGAGTTGCTGCCGGACATGATACATTGTGGGTACCAGCAGCTGCCATCAGCAGTACACCACCTCCGCGATCACGAAACCTACAGGAGGAATGGTAAATCACGCGCCATGAAGAGATATATTTATAATTTACAAACAAGCCTGCACACATTATAATATAGAACCCAGCAAAGGATTCTGCGGCCCCTTCTTCTTCTTCTTCTTCCGGCTGCTCGCTGTATATATGTGCGTTGCTCATCATCCGACCAGCAGCATGTGTACAGACCAGTACGACATCCTCGCTGCGCCTATACCAGCATCAGCTGCTTGACGGAACATATTGCTGGCCACAGAGCTTAACATCACCATCCTATTTTCGGTTTTGATTAGACGTTGGCTGACGTCTGCATCGTGTACATACAGACGTCAAACCCCTGTACCAGAGTATATGATTGCTGACGGCCGGAGACTATATAGGAGCAGGAGGTCAATATAATCGACGAAACGTCTTCTTTCGTCCAAAGGTGATTGATGTCGATGAAGAGACATCGCGAATAAAAATGTGCCGGCAGAGGCGAACATACATCATCTAGAACACGGACGGGCGATTCCGGCGTGACGTCTATACGAGACTATATAGTACATATTTGTATGCCAAAAGTAATATAACGATGGGAATGTTGACGCGCAAAAATGCCGGAGAATTGACATGGCAAATACTTAACAACGACAAGTGAAGAGCGAATCGATTCAACCCTCCTCCCCCTTCCTTCCTTTCTTATTTTTAATGTTATTACATTTTTTTATATATTTAAAATCCGGTATACGGTATATACAGTATATATATTTCCCTCCTGTTCTTTGCTGTTTGCTTTCGTTTTCCTTTCTGTTGCTGCCGCTGGCGTAGCATCATCATCGATCCCGCGGGTTCTGTTTGCCGATATTTTATGGCCAAGTTTTTCCACCCTTTTCGATCGACCGTTGGACATCTTGCGACGAGTCGTTGGACTTTACTTTTTCCTCCCTCGGCTTGACAGCTTTAGTCCACTGACTTACTCCTTTCTCCTTTATACGATTATACGACGACTGGCAAACTTTTTTGTTTTTTGTTTTTTGTTTTTTACTTTTTCTTTTTTATTTAACCATCCAGCGTGATTGCAATCGGAATCCAAGGAATCGAGGGGGAGTGTCATCTGGGACCTGCTATGTCTCCTTCTTTTTATTTCGACACGGAAGAAAGCGGAAAAAAAGAGAAGAGTCAAATAAAATAAAAAATAAAAGCAAAGTTGACTTTTTTTTTTGGTTTGATTGCCCTGTCCTTCTTTTATTTTCTTCTTTTTTTTCATCCCCCCGATTCGATTTATACGCGGATGAAGAGCGTGTCTATAGCGACGGCACGTGTATCCGCCGCGTGTTTGACGCCGATGGACTGACGTTTGGAAGGGAAAAGCATCTGCCGATCACACGTGACTGTGCCGAGATGAACTGAAATTGACTATTTATACGTATATTATATTCAGAAGGCTCAATGCATATAGGGCGTAGATCGATTGAGTTCTATTATACGTCTTACTCGATCTGCTCACTATGAATTATCGCATTAGGATTATCATTGTATTTATAGTAAGACTCTTATCATATATACACACCTATATTATACCCGGAGAGATCCGCAGCAGCACTTGTGTGCAGGCACGGATTTCTCGTCGGCCCACGATTGGGAGTGATGCGTACATTATTCAGTCGTGTCTGCACTTTCCCAGCACAAAGCAGGTCCGCAGCACCGAATCTAAATGCATCCATAGTTAATCCGCATCGGCTTCCTTCCTGATGTGCTGTCGCACACTGCTGTTATATATACGTCCGTCGTATATATACTGTATGAACACATACCGATGCCTGCATATTAAGTATTCGAAAGGGGACCACCAGTCGTCGTTGAGCACAAAGCATCACCTCCTCTTCTGTTATTCATTTCTTCGACTTATTTGTTTTTCTTTTGCCTTGAGGAGTAGTCAACGGCACGCCATGACAACGTCTCGGTACATATAATATCTACCCAGAAGAACGACTTGTTAAACTCTTCGGTCGTGTATTATAGAGCTACATACACCTTTCGAGTTGCCACGGGGTTTATTGTTGACTTGTAACCGGCAACGCCTCCCACGTTTAACGTCCCATTGTCTAAGCGGCCCCGCGTGCAACTTTTGTCTTATTAAAACAAAGGAGAGAGAGAGACAGAGAGAGAGAGAGGAAATAAAGTTCTAAGATGATCATCAAGGCTCTGCTCTAATGTTATATATACTCGTCTCTCTCCTGCTATGACGACAGCAGCAGCAGCAGCAGCAGCAGGCGGTATCAGTGTCTGCTGGTGACGCTGGCGCTTGAAATACAAAAAAAAGGATAGGAAAACTTTTTGGTGATGTCTTTACATCACGGATGGGGGAGGTGAGTGAGGGCAATCTGTTTGCCAGCGCCAGCATGATGAAGTGACAACCGATCGATTTGCAGCCTACCATCTTGGCCACCAGCACAAGGTGGTGGCTGGCACAGCGCTTGTGTGCTGTATACATGTGTGTATATATTACTACTTTGTGGTCGCCCAGGAAGAGTGATGTTGTTATAAGAGTGGCCGGTTTATGTGTGTGTTCGACATCATGTTTCTGCTCACGTGTAACGCAATACGACGTTCAAAAACTTCGTCTGTGCGGACAAAACAAAACAAAACAAAACAAAATAAAATAAAGACGCATTGGTTTTTAGTTTCTTTGGATGGTTTTTGGACTTCTGCTATATCCTCGTCTGTATTATATGGTCTCCCCCCCCTTATTCTCTATTTTGAAATTGCTTCATCTTTTGGACGGTGATCTGATTCCCTAGAAACTTGTAAATATCCTGACGTCGCGTATATAACTGTACATGCAATGAATTATAAAACCAATACAACCTATTTTGTCTGATGTGTGTATATGTCTAAAACTTGAGACGCCAAAGTGATGAGCCCGATCACAACATGTTACTGCTGTGAAGAAATATACAAAGTCTACCGCGGCGCGTACATTCTTCGACGTCCTTATTGTTCCCTGTCGTTTCTTTCTTCTTGGAATTGAAATTGCTTTGTCGTAATTATTCTAGTGCATATAGACATCAGGTTGGTGCGCGCGCGTCGTATAACTTATAATGGCCTAATTTCATCAATCTGAGTCTCAAAAAAATAAAATAAAAATAATAATAGCTAATAATTCGTTTGTGATATATAAAGCTATCGATTTTGTCGACTTTCCGTCTTTCGAGAGAGAGTGAACGAGGGATCAGCACAGCTATTAGATATTAACTTTTTTTTCGCGAGAAAGCAAACTCTTATAGACGACATCAATCGGCGTACAACGAGCTCTGCTGAACAGCACGGCACACGACGATCATCACATGCAGCAACGGCATGTAGGCTACATGTATAATAGGCCTAGACATAATTACACATAAAAGGTATAATATAGCTATAGAGAACCCATCTCTCGATCGATCGTATATTGTTATTACACACAGCCAATGAGAGGTTTGATAGCAGGTTATAAGGTTTGGACGAGAGATGTGAGAAAGAATAAATCACAAACAGAATGATTAATTCATAAATACTATAGAGTCGATTATCTCTTTGTGCTATATAGTGAATGCTCTATCTCTCTTTAATGTTTTAGTTTCTTATATAGTTTCTTGTATATTTATTTGTATTTTTCATTGAAATTTTGCTAACGTGTTTTTCCCGTTTGTTCTGAATAAACCGCCTTGCGCGTCTTTTTCTGTCTTTCTTCTTTCTAAACCATATAATAAATATGCTGTTATGTGTAGTAAGTATTTACCTGATGATTTGACAATAAGAAAAAGGAATAAGGAATGGGCCGGATGAGTGCTGGATGGGGATGATGCTGAGGGGATGAAACACCGAAACCAACAAACAAAGAACAAGAATTGGTAAATAGTTTGTAGCTAACCGACCGAACAATGTATACAGATGTAGTTTTACACAGCAGTATAGCTAGCAGGTGTGCAAAGTATGTAATAATAATAATAGAGAGAATATAATATAATGAGTTATTTTATGTCAAATCTACGACTTAGGACATCACCGGGACTGCTGCTCAAATACACGCTGCTGGCGTGATGGTGCTGGTGGCGGAGATGGTGCTGGTGGGGGGAATAAAAGAGAGAAGGATTTTTGCGGGTGGACGCTGCTGGCGACGAGCGGAGCTGCGAGGAATGCGATTCAAGAATATTATAGATGATAATGATTTTTGCCATGATACATTTATATTTATATATAATAGAGAGAATTGAATAGAGAAAAGAGAAAAGGTTTGACAAATTTTGGCCAATAAACATATCCGGTTGAATAGTTTTTTTCTTTTTTTCTTCTTTGAATTAGTATACAGAATAATGGGAACACACCATCTACCAGTCAGTGTGGGCAGCAGCACTGGGAAACATAATAACGGAAGAGACACGTAACGGGGAGATAGAGAAAAGGAATCGGGATCTCGGAGGATCGCCCCCTTTTTTTTTGTTTTCGGCTTTGTAATATTTATTGTACATGAGAGATGTGGGAAAATCGTGTGTGTTTTGTTTTTTTTTTTCAGGTTCTTCTTCTTTGATTTTTAAAACCTTATATAGTTGAGAGAGCGCTTTAATTCATTCTTCCTTGACAGCGGTGATTCAAAAGTAGAAAATGAATGAACCGATCAACAAAAACCGAACCAAACAAATGGGAAAACAACGAAGAAAAGGAAAGAAGAGATTTCTTATTTTTTCTTATTTTGTTACATAATAATTAATAATTGTTGTTGTTGTTGTTGTTGACTCTTTATTACTTGTGCTCTTATCCGTCCGTCTCCTACGGCCATCTAGTGGCAGTAGATCATGTGAAGAGCTCCGTTTCCGTATCGGACCGTTTCCGTTTTGCGACCGCCGTTGTTGTTGACGAGGCCGGCGCTAGAGGACGGACAGGTCCCGTCGTGGGCGCAGCGGCACTTTGGGTTCACCAGGAATGTCGTCGCTGTCTCCGTGATGACTTTGCACGCCTCGCTCCCGCCGCAGGTCTTCAGCTGCAACGACAACAACAACAGGAAATCAACAACAAAACAAACAAGCAAACAAAAATACACAATGGGGCAAAATCAACAACATCACAACACAATGGGCAAAATTCGTCCGCTGACTCAACGACCTTCATATCACGTCATCTTCTCTTCAGAGCCCATAGCACGCACATCAATTAATCAGAGCTCGGACATCGATCATTATATATATAGGTTCGCAGAAGAAGAGGATAAACAGTGATGAATGATTCGTGGAAAAAGTTCATCAAAATGCGCTCCGACGCTCATCCTCCGGCCTTTGTTGACACAATCGGAGCAATCGAAACACGAAATGAAAAAGAAATGTAAGAGCAAAGATCAAGAGCTATAGATAGCGTGTGTGCTTGTAATACAGAGCAGCATAGCTCGTTCTTTTAGGCGCATCATCAGTCCGTTCCGCTCTTCACTTCCACTCGTTGGCCCTTTTCTTCATTCTCTCCCCCAGCATTTCAATCGGATTTTCTGTAGGTTAGATAGGCTCTTGGGGCTTGTTGGCCACCGTGTTTGAGTTTCGACTAAAACAGCATAGCGGGTGGGGACTATAGCGAGGCTGCTGTCCTTTTACCCCTTTGGCGAAATGAGCAGGATATTCCTGACGAAGATGCCCAAGGATGGTTGTTGGCTATAAACACACATAGGGGTCGAATGCAGAATGTGCAATATCCGCTGCAGTTAATACGACTACACCGTTCTCAGCATATAAGACGGTCTCTCTCTCTCTCTCTTTCATATTTCCCCCTGATTCCGGACAGGATCCGGTGCGTCATCACAACTGGCGAAAAATACGGGGCCCAAGTCTAGACGAATAAATAACGGTCCGGAAGCGAAGTAGAAAAAAAGTGAGATAAAAGATAACAAACAGGTGCCTAGTAATAGCACACAGCTCGACGTCCAGCAGACAATCTCTATGTCCAGGTATCAATTGAATCAAAGCCAACGAACGCGCGGGCAAATGCAATCAAAGTCAACTGAGTTTTCGCCCAAAAGTATGTGTCCATTCAGTGGCAAGATAAATCGGCCTCGCACGAAATAAAACAGAAAGCTTATGATACGTCACGACAGCTCATATTTATAGAAGTTTTTTAAATCTTTCCCTATGATGGCATTCGAATATGGCAACGTCACACACACGCGCAATATATTTATAGGGTAGAGTTGAACAGCATCGGCTGCCTACTGTATAGTCTAAGATCTAGAGACTATAGAAGGAGAAGACTCTTTTGTTTTCTCTTGTCCAATCTCGGTCGACCAGCGCGCCAGCACGAGGATCGCAAATCCCCCCCCCCCCCGCCCTGCTGTGAGCCTTTATGTGATCCCGTCGTCAACCGGGGAGAGAGACAATGAAATCAAAAGATGGAAAAAGAGCAACACAACAGACAAAAATTGTCCCACACATATAATGGCGTCAAGTATTTTATGCCCCTTGAGAATATAGCATGAAAGTAGTCCATGTCTATTTATGCTATAAAGTACTTTCTAGTAACAAATCCACCAAGTCAGCTATGACGTATAAGAGGACTGGTCCCGTGCATATGCGAGGGAGGGGATTGAATGAAAATTACGACGCCATAGACCATCCCCCCCCCCACCTCCCAAGGAGGTCGAGTTCAAACGACACATTCATCTCCGCCTCAATAAACTGGAATAAGGAAATCAAAAAATTTGAATCCAAAATTTTCTTTTTCTTTTTTTATCAATGATTCAAAACTACTTTTCAGCGGGGAGATGACACGCACTTGGTCGTGCTGTATCTGTACAACGGAGTCGACGTTAATCAAGGTCGATGCTGATCACCGTGAGTGGGTGCTGGACGTCGTTGTTGAAATATATGAGCCCCATTTTTCAATCATATCAAAGCAGCTGCTGCTATTTCTTAATTCGGTTGCTATAGATGTGCATACTATAAATTACACTTGAAGGACTGGTAATGCCAATCTGACCTAATACATATATTTCAGCAGGCCTTTATTATAGATTGTGTGGCGATGAAACATTCCTCCCGTGGGAAGCAGTAGCAGAACTTATATAAATCAACATGTGCCCAGTGCTGCATGGGAAACCGAAAGGGCGGTCACCCATTCGAGATTTATTCTTTATTACTCCCCCTTGGCCGTAATAGAAATCAAAATGACGTCGTCCATGCCAACAGTTGATATTCGTACCCACGTTACCTTTTCAAACGTTTGTTGAAACAGAATGCTCATTTAAAAAAAAAAATAATAATGGGTCCTATTACCAGGGCGATACGTTTAACTCGGCGTGAAATAAAACTGGGCTAAAGTCATTCATGCACATCAACACAATGAGATCTATATATTCTCTGATGGATAATAATAAGAAATCGGTTGCCGAGCTCTGACAAGCGAAAGGTGTCATGAGACTCTTCAACCATTTATTTCCTTGTAGATCAATTCTCATTCTTTAAAAAACTGCATTCTGCTCTCAAAAAAGAGGCCCCTTTCTTTTTTGAGTTGTGTATAGTATTTTATATACGGTACTATAGTATACAGCAGAGTTTTTGTTTATCCCTATTTCATTGTCGGAGCGGGCCGCCGCCGGCAGCAGCAGCAGCAGCAAATAGATGCGAAATTAATTGAATGGAGAGAGTCTCTTCGTCTCTAGACTATGATTAATGAGAACCTTTTCATCGCGCTAGGCGACACTCATCAAGGAAACCATACACGGTTTTGAGCCAAAGAGTAATAGAGGCGTTTGTCATCAAGTATAAAAGTATAAAAAAGAACCCATTCCATGTCGCCGAGGGGGGGTTTCGGCAAAAGAGTGCTGGAAGGAAGAAAAAAGCACTCAACGTGTACATATATATACCATGATGTAAAAGCAAAAGTGAATGAGGCGCAGCAGAGTTATAAAAGCATCTCAACCGCCACCCGTGAGCCGCGCCCTTCATACCGTCCCCGCATTCATATACATAATGCAACGTATACAGTATATACGGAGCCAGGCGATGATGAATGGCTTGTGGGTATATTTCTTTCTTTTATGATTCGTCACCCGGTGCGCGCGTTAAGAGGGTTTTTCTTATTGCGTCAAACATATATCAAAAATAATAATAATAACTAGGGCATTAAACGTATAATAATAGCGGTGGTTAGAGATTTGGTTTGGTTTATAATTACCGCGTTGCAGACGTAGGTAGTCGACATGGATTCGGTGTCATCGTCGACGTCGTCAAACTGGCTGTCGACGAGGTCGTAGTTGGCGCTCTGGCCGGGGCAGATGCAGTGATTGACGTCGTTGAGCGACAGCATCCTGCCCGTCGACTTGGACATGAGGCTCACCGTCGTGTAGGCCGTCATTCCTCGCTGGCAGGTGCGCAGTGTGGGCGCTTTACGGCAATACTGTCCTCATTGATTTCCCCCACCAAAAAAACAAGTTGTCGTCGTCGACGTCGTTATCGCAGGAAAGAAAAGAAAATAAAAAAAGAAAACGTGAAATATGGAAAAAACGAACAAGAAATCAGTCAAGCGGAATATCTTAAGGGCATCGCCGAATCGAAGCTTTTTCGACGATAATAGCTTTCAGCTAAAGGGGTTTTTTTCCCCGGCTAAATAAGGTTACAACTTGTCCGATTAAAGTCTATATATCGTGCAGAGTCGTCAAGGTATAGAGATGATATACAAACGACGGCTCTCTATGTGTGTGTGTGTATACAATAGCTACTTAGAGAGAGGTAACATATCCTGTTAAAAAGAAATCTCCAAAAAGTTGAAGAGCGCTTAGATTTTTATATCTAATATGGGTCTATTATCCGTTCTCGACTTTCTTAAAAGCTTCTAACCGAGATTTGAAACTTTTGGCCCAACATGTTTACTTGTTTGCCTATGAGATACATTAGACTTTTCTTTTCTCTTTTTTGTCGAACCGTTTCACTGCTGACACGTTTGCCCCCAGGACCGCGCTTCTGTCGCCGTGAAATATCAACGATATACGTATATACTTATAATCTCTTGTGTGTTCTCAATAGCAACCATCAAACTCGTCCACCTCATAGCAGCAGCGTTTTCGCCAGCAGTTGCACAACGCACCCGCACCAGAACAGTTTCACTTACCAGTTGTTTTGTTTTCCCTTGTTGCTGTCTTTTCCCCTGAAATAACAATGGGTGAAACAAAAAAACAAACAACAAATCCTCGGCGGCTCTCGGCTGTCTATTGAATACAAGATTGCTATACTATGCTGCGGTTTTATTATGAACCTAAAAGCGCTTGACGTGTATTCAAGGACTTGTTTCAACATTCACTGCGCGTTTCAATTGTTTATGTCAAACCCCCCACGCACGCCCCGCCAACCACGACGGGCCTCTATATATACGTAACGACTGTTACATAATGAACGAATTTGCTAAAAAAAAAATCCCGATTGTGATTCGACGCGTGGATACAGGCAGTCGCGTGCGAAAGAGATTATAAGCTGGACTGCATGGAGAGAGCTATAGCTGCTGGGCCAGAAGAGCTGGGTGTATGTATTATAGCGCGTCGCCTGAGAACGGCTGCTGCTGGGATTTGCGGGACCACGCGTGTGATTCATTTGCGCATACAGCGCCGGCGGCACATCAGCCCACAGTGCACACACACACTCACAGCATCTGCATGGAGAGCAACTATATAGCGCTTATACGTCTGCTGACTTGTATATTATACGGGAGCTTAGGCACACTGCTGCGTCGCTTTCGTGTTTGCGTGTCAGCCTGGGCGATATTGTAGATATAATTGGAGCCGTACGATATTATTCCCGAGATTATAGCCCCTCCAAAAAATTAAATTAAAAAAAAACCGTCGTGAATTTCCCCGAGGGCAGGTATATACATACACACATGAAGATGGCACAGAATCCGGGTCTTAATTAATTTATACAAACACACCAGCCCAGCAAATAAACGCATATTGCGCAAATATTCTAGTTCTCCTCCCGCGGCGCGGTTCATTAATCATTATTAATCTAGCGATTGGATGTAACAAATATTGTACATTGGCGGGGGTGCGTATAGATCTGAAATGTCATCGGGTTTGTGGAACACGTGTCTATTGTTGCACGTCTACGTCATCATCGACTAGAAGGGTCTATATAGACATGTGAAAAGCATCTGGGTTGATGAGTTGCTGTGGTGGCAACAAAAGAATTCGAGTAGTAACATGTGTGTTGCTTCACATCAAGTGGCTGCCGCCGGGGGATCTGATTTGTATTTTGTATTTTGTATTATTATTATTCTCCAAGATCTTTTGAGGTGTTTCACGGAGATGACGCCATCCTCCTCACTTGCCAAACGCCGAAACGACGGCGAGATGAAAGAGGAAAACGTTCGCGCTCGTCGCCTCATTGTCGGAGATTTGCTGTTTGCCATTTGGCTGCTGGCGATATGATATCTATCTATTCTATATAAGGGACTATACTGGATGGAGCGTGTGTCTATACCTTGTACTGGTCTGATCCTTGAGTGATTGAATGTCCGTCCTCGTTGTCCCAGACCAACGGGCATCGGGTGGGACCTGAGCAGGAGCACAATGGTTGCGTGTTGATTCCCCGGGCGTTGGCCTGCAGATAGGCGCATATCGTGTTGCCAGTGCAGACGGGCAGCTTGGTCTCCTGTTCAGCGTTTCATCGCCGTTTCCCAAATCAAATAGAAAATAATTAAAAATAGAAAATTGTCGTTTCTTCTATTCACGAAAAAATAGACTCCTACCTCTGGCAATGGCTGGAAAATGTCGTTGATTTCATTGCCGTCCACGTTATTGCCAGTCATTCTACCCATGGCAAGCGACGACATGATGAGGCCCGTCAGGATGAACCAGGCGGCTCGTACCAAGATTAAGTACATGGTGCTCGTTTCTTCTTTCTTCTCTTTAGATTAGGGTATTTGTCTTTCGAGTCGGTGAGGAGATCGCCGCTTCAGCTGCCTTGAAAAACTGGACAACAGCAACGCAGAGTTTCTGCTTTCCAGCCCGGAAAGAAAAATCAAAAGCGCAAAAGCCAATAACAGCTTTGCATTAATGGCGTGGAATAATATAACAAGGCATATATAGGTTGTCATACACCAAATAAAAAAGTATATAGACGTCGTTAGAGAGAGACAGACATATGGAGAGATCTATTTTGAGGACGAGACCATTGCAAGATTTATATCTCCCAGCCGCGTCACAGGATCGAGAGAGTCGAAATCGCAGTGAAACAGCAGCATCAGGCCAGCCTCATATCTCCGAGGAATTACACGCGCCATGGCATATATATATACCTACTATTATTATCGTCTATGTATATAAGATGGAGATGCTGTGTGTATAGTATATTTATAATATAATGACAAGGTCTAACTCAATTGGTCGCCGGTAGATATCTTTTATTTTTATTTATTTCCTTTTTTCTTTTTCTAACTTTTTTAGGAGAGAGAGATAACAACATGGGGGACATGCAGATATCTCTAGACATGTTATAATAGCGTAGTGCTGTGGGAAGTTTTCGTTTTCTTTTTTCTTTTGTCGTTGTTGCCCCCAAAACTCTTTGCGACTCCGCCTATATTACAATCACCGACTTTTTTGCTTTGAACGAGCAACTATACCAAATAGGGAATAAGGGGCATGACTATAATGAGATTCGAGTTGCCACGGCGATCAATTTGCTTTTCGTTTTCAGCCGAGACGACGGCCGGCTCTACCGCTGTGTGCCCATCATCATATGTCGGCCCGCCGTTTATTTGATCAAACTGGAAGATGCCAAAGACAAATGAAAGGAGCGCAATGGATTCTTCCAGATGGCCGCCTACATAAATATTATGGACGTCTTATTATATATCGGCAATGATGAGCTTCACGGGATAACGCGCACATCCAGCGCCGATCGACGCAACTCGATCGTGTCGTCGCCGGCGCTATCCTTTCATGTCCAATGCGGGATCTTATTCTTGCGCGGCCTGCGTGTGCTCCGCCATATGGTTGGATATGGATGCGTGCAAGCGTTGTTGATGATGATCCAGATCTATTCTTTTCCTATCAATCGCACATGATATGATAATAACCTTTTTCCTGTGATGTGCTGTGTGTTATTTACAATCACATTCCATCCCAGCTGCGGGGCTCAACATTTTCCATCAGCCATCATCATCTTTGTGTATAGGTTATAGGCTTTGAGGTATGTCACGACGAGAGAATAGAGCCACAGCACCGCGCTATCTAACCATCAGTTTTACTATTAAATTGTGATGTCATCAAAGTTAAAAAATAAAAAAATAAAGTCATTCTCAAAAGGATGCTGTCATCTCCGCAGATGAGAGACGCCCACACACACGAGTATAATACCTATCTCCTGGAAAAAGTTGACTGGCTAGAAAAGCGAATCGTCTGTGTCAAATCAAGATCAACCAGATCTATTCTTCTCTTTTGATAGAAAAGGAAGAAAAATGTGTCGACTTTTTGAATGAAGTTCCTTTTCTCTCTGTGTGCGCCCTGCAGCGCTCGGGTTATTCGCATCTCAGCCAGCGTATTATATATAATAGTATAGGCCTATATATATCTATCTAGTATCGCGCCCCGTTTATTTGAAACGTTTGATTACAGCGGGGCGGAAACTGCTGCCGGGGGGTGGTGATGGGGGGCGCAAAAATACACTAAAGAGGTAAGTATATAGACGTCCCTCCCTTAAGAAAAAGCTTATAGAGAAGAAGGCGCTGCACCTATTTCATCTGTATCCGATTGATCTCCTTTTCATTGTCGCTCAGAGCTCAAGTCTGCTCTATATAAAAGGGCACGGAGGGAGTTGCTGTGCTTCAAAGAAAAACGAGATAGTCTTCACTTTGCTCCTTGGCACGACAATCTATCTATACTACAATACACACAGGCACGAGAGAGAAAAAAGCTGAAAAAGTCGCTGCAACTGAAAATTCCCAAAGAGTATCAAAAAGTCGCGAGAGTCTCACTGCTATTATATATCAAGACAGCGTCTTAACGCACTTAGACGCGGATAATTTGATCGACAACAAAGTCTCGGAGGTATCAAAATCACCCAGCCTTTTTATAGTATGTATAAATAGTTTGCTAGCAGGAGTGATTGAATTTTCGTTGCGAGAGCAATGCAAGTTGAAGTTAACTTGATGCCAAATAGGAGCAACAGTATAGTGATTTAATCTAATGAAACATTGATAAACAGGTCCGTAATCTAACAATAGATAGAGTGCATGTTGAAATCACGATTTTGAGAAAAAGGTGCTGATACGTAATCGAAATGATGCAACGCAATGCAACGTGTTTTGTGGATAATAATGTATAGATTGCTAGGATTACCTGGCTGCTGCTGGCGCTCGGGTGGGTTTCCTGTTGACAGAAATTGGGCGGATGACGCTCCAACAGCTGTGCTGTGATGCGGACACTGGTGGCAAATTCCTCCTGTTCAAAAAACGTCTGGGACCGGTCGGCAAAAATAATGTGGCTGGTGGGGGAGGAGGAGGGAGGGATGGTGGCTACTATACAGTCAAGAGAAAGTCTAACCAACAATTGAGGAGGTGAATATCTAAACTGGCGGAGAGAAGTGAAGACGAGTCTTCTGATCGGAGTGATGTGGGTGATGGGGGGTGGCAATGGCACACGCTCAGCACCGGTCGAGATGAAGTAGGAAACAAGAGTTGCTTTGCGTCCAGCGGCCGACCGGGTTTTTATAGACCAGCCAGCCGCAGGAGACGAGAGAGAAAGAGGCTGGCTGGCAGCAGCGGCTCGGCGGCCTGTGCGCGTGGGAGGACGATAGAGGAGAGCGCCACGGAGAGGAGAGACTCCGCTCGGGCGGCATCCAAAGCCTTTGGCTCTTCTTCCTGTCAGCCAAAAGACGTGGCAAAAAGGGGGCGCGACTTTCGTTCGTCCTCCTGTCGCCGTCGTCATCGGTCCGTCCCTGCTGCTCGCGCTTTATAGACAAATCCCCCACCCCACCCCATACACCAAGCCCAGTACTCGCTATATGACGTATGTATACGCTATATCTATCTACTGCTACTACCTTAAGTGACGATGCCCTAAAAAAAAATAAAATATTAAATCATAAATTTGTGAACGCTGCACTGAACTTTTCTCCTGGCTGTGATGCGCAGCTCATTTTAATATTTTATTATTCACTGGTCCGACCATTCAAAAGTGGGCGCATTAAACACACACACAAAGAGACAAAAGAATTGAATTTCTCTCGTTTTTTTTCCATTTATATAACCCGGCCAACAGGCGGTTATAACCTTTAGTTCAGGCTGTAAAAGCTTACGTAAAGACTATATACATACATATGTTGAAGGCCTATGTAAATCCACAGCACGCAGGACGTGACCGGGGGTTGTGACAGTCGCCGCTCTGACAGGTCTCTCCTCAATTTGTTTTTCTTTTTTCTTTCTAGTTTTTGCATGTGTTTCCTTTGATTCCGCGCCGTGGTGCATACGATGTCCGTCTTCAATGGGCACTTGAACATTTTCTCCATGTTAACCCCAGCAGCTTTTTTTTTTTGTCCCCTACATTATTCATGAACTGTGGGCTCTGAATATGTCCCCGGAGACAGCTTCAATCACATAATACAGTGGCCCATTATATCGGAGACCATCAGACGCAGCAGGGCTTGAGCTCCTGGGATGGATACATCAATCGCCAGAGCTGCTATGTTAAGTTTCTGGGCGAGTACATTGGCTCCGCATATACGCGGAAAATATGGGCGTCCGCTTTCAATTGAAAAATATTTCTAGACTGGATATATGTACAGACATATCCTTATATTCGTCGACATTTCGAATTCCAAAATTCCATCATTCCCTTATTAAAGGAAACCAACTGTTGAGAAATGACGTCAAAGGCAAATTGGTTTGCTCAGTGCGCGCTGTTTCGTCCTTCCTTCTTTCTCGCGTACGTGCTCTTTCACCTCCCACCTAACGCATTTGAATAAAACATGTTTTTCATCCTCCACATTCGGTGGGTTATTTTTCTATATTTTTTGTTTGGTTGTTTTCCCAGGGTGCCTGTTGGGCATTATTACCATTTATTTCCGATTTCTTTCTGTCTGGCTATATCGTTTGTGAAATAACGAGCAACACACAGTCGGGGATTAATAAACGGGGCAGAGTATCCATAGTATCCCATATCCAGCGCAGCACTTTTTCTTTTTGATTTTGTTTTCTTCGTCTGTTGTGCTGGCTCCCTTCCCCCAATCAAAGTCATCGTTATCGCCTCGTTCCAGCCTGCTGCCCACACGGATATTATTGGGCCCGGCCTACATATATACTGGACACCGCTTTTGTGATACAGACTGGGGGTTTGGCTTTTCTTTTAGCAATCAAAAAGCAGCAAGGTAACAGAAAATATATAAATAAGGGAGACAGTTAGGGAGAGATATTCATCCCGCGTACGCGTCCTTTTGTATAGCTACAAAAGAATATACATCGATGCACTGATTGAACAACGTCTATGTGTATATATACACACAATTGTCTGATACGATCGTGCACGGTACACTCAACACGCCAGACAAAAAACACACAGTCCCACTAACAAGGCCGTGCATTCACCATACGTCCATGGCGACAGACGATACATTTTAATGATTACGCACTTTTGGTCGTCCAATTATTTATTGCAAATATCAAACCTCCATTTTTCCTTTGATTTTCCGCAGAAGTGGAGGAACAAAGTTGAACCGGAACTGACTGCATAGGGCGGTAGCTATGTATATTTTTAAAATATTGAATTGGGAACATCCGGAGAAAGTATACATACATATTGAATCTCTTCGTGTGTGCGCACGAAAAGAATCTTCCAACATTTTGCCAGCTTCACCTCGTCTTCGTTTCCTCTGCTGCCGTGTTTACAACTAACGCAATAAAAGTGTTTCGGGGTAAGGACCTGAATGTGTATGTACGACCCAACCGGAGAAAGTATATATAAATAGAGCTGGACAAAATTGGAGACGGCCCATCACTTTCGTGTGTCAATAGAGAGAGAGCCTGCTGCCGCTGGCCTATATGTATGTACCTGTGAGTATATTATATTGGGGCGAGTCGTGAATTGTATGACAGGAAAAACGCGGATGAAATGTGTTGGGTGCAGCAGTTGCTCGGATCAAAGAAGAAGAAAAAAAACGGAAACTTGTTTGCTGCTGCGACTGGGATCGAGATCGAGTCAGATGAAACAGACGGGCAATATACTATACACGCTTTTGACGGAATAAATAAGCGGTAATAGAAGTCTGCAACCACCAAAGTCACTATGAACATCTTATTACTCTCTTATTTTTCAAAAAAATAAGAAACTGGCCCACTTTCACTCTATAGATGAAGACACTTTTGGGCCATAAATTCGTCTTGACCTTCTAATAAATCACGACATTCGCTCTGCCGCCTAAGGTTCTAGGTCTATATCTCAACTTGTATTATATACAGCGATACATAACTTGTCCTATATTAACCTCGCAACTTATGACGAGCGCGCGACGGTGATGATATTACAGTATAATACAGTCTATCATATAGCAAAACTAGTCCTGGCGTTGGTCCATTCAAGTTTGAATTCTCACGGTATTGTAACGCCGTAAGCACTGTTGAGGGCTTACACGCGGCAAATGCCGCGCCAAGTTGGTCCGACGGACATAGCCGCGCGTATAGATTAGACATTTAAATTAATAGAGTTCAAATTCTACAGCCCGACCCTCTTGGAATCTAGTCCAACCTAATGTACAGTACGTATAAAGCCTATTATATAAGACAAGCCAACCGAAAGTGCACGAGGAACAGGGAAATCATCGCAAATGAATCCTGAATGACGTTTATAATATTTTGGCTTTTAATAAGCAATTATATACAACATAGGGACGAAAACTTAAGTAGATATAATCTAATATTAATGATTCGTCTTCTTCGTTTTTCTCGAACTTTGGAGAAGAAGAAGAAAAAGAAAAACAACAGTCATGTAATATCGTTGAAACTGCTGGTTTGTATAACAAAGGTAACCACAGCAGCGGGTATATATGGCAGCACGCTGTTAGCGGGCAGAGAGAGAGCAGCATCAGCTTTGGATATTGATGCATCACTTGGCCCTGCAACGTAAATAATTGCATAGATACAAAGAAAAGTATCATCTGGTTTTCCTTTGAATCGGATCAGCAGTCCGCCCAGCTCTCTCTCTCTTTCTCTCTATGTGCATCATCCACACTTTTTTTCTTACCCCGCAGCCTAGTGCGCAGGACGCCGACAATATTATATTCCGAAATATATGTGCATACACGACACACATCTCCCGTGCTGGGCGTGCTATATATATATTATATATATATGTATGCAACGAATCAACAAGCACATTTACATGCTCGGAAGCCTTTATGTCAATACGAAAAAAGGTAAAGAATAAGACGAGCAGTGCGTCTGTGTGATGTTTGGTGGGCGAAAAGAGCGGAAAAGAGATACCGTAGGAGAGATGGTGGTGGGATCAGTTCGGGACTTGATAAATACACACGTCAGAGAAAGTTAGTATAGATTTATGTTAAATATCTAAATACTTCAGTTCTTATACAACGGAAATATTTTTTGATTTATTTATTATTTCATTCTCATTCAGCGAATAATAATCATTTCTTTGGGATTATTATGCAGGAATTTCGTATAGTTCACCGCGCGTAATTGAAATTATTTTCCCTTGGACATTATTTCGTATAGATATACCGGCGTCGCATACTCGTTAATGCACTTTCGGACTTTGGCGCTGGCTGTGCTCGTTGATGACAGTGGAGAATTGGCGAAAAACTTGTCGCCAACTCGCCTTCCCCCTCTCTTGCTGGCCAGGTCACACAGGCCCTTGCTGCATGCTGCTGGCCTATTGACATGTTTCTATAAATACGCTTACATGTGGTATATATATATATGCTATACAAAAGCCAAGGAATGAGCGATTGAATCCAATTGAACGAGAGAATGAATGGGGTGATGTGGCTCTCTCGGAGGAATCGTCTCCTTTTCAATCGACTTTCTCCGACTATACTCCCACGCATTTCACGCAATGAACGACGGACGAAAGCTGCTGGCGACCCTCTCATTCACAATAATACCCCGTCGATTAGAGCTGATATCGACAGAAAAGCTATCGCGGCTAGATATATTACGTCGTCGGTCAGAACCCACTCGAAAACGACGAGCGTGTACAGCCAACCGTGGCTATACAGCAACCGACAACAGCGAACAACAGTGAATCCGTTTGTGTTTCGTTTGCAGCTTGCTATATCCCGTCTGTTATTTTATATCCAGTCAATATCTATATCCTTTTGACTCAGCAGCGAGTCGCCTCTTCCTCATCCAGGAGTTGCACTAGCAATAAGTTGTTGGACGATGGATTTAGGTTGGCCGTGCACACCCACCGACATAATCTTATATCCGTGACGTCAAATCGGCCTCAGTGCCATATTGCCTTTGGATGGATGCGTTGAAAAGTGGTAGACGCATCGCTATTATAGATGCTATACGTAACATCCTCATTGAGACTTGGGCTATCATCGGATACAATGTGTGTACATACTTTATACATCTGAGACGGATGTAATAAGGATGAACAAGCTTTTTCATCGCCCAAACCCCCGGAAATATTTTGCCTCTACACTTTCAAGGCTCTAGCTCGACGCACAGCTCTATAAAACCAATTTCATTACATTTCGCCTGCTGAGAATGATGATGCTGTTGCTGTGTGTTACAACAGGAAGCGATAGATGTACGGCGAGCGTCAAATAACCAATCATTCGTTGCGATTGTTGGAAACGCGCTGCCAATTTCCCTAACAGATCAAATCGCTGCTGGCGGATTAATAACCCCCTTGCGGACTTAAGAATTTCAGATTTAGGAGCACTACTTCTCGCGACTAGGACAAGACGACGTCACAGGAGGAAGCTCATTTTACTATATTTAAACGATGGCCCTTTTATTTTTTTGAGGCCAGATTTTTGTGCTTTTCAAATGTCAAAATGTTGTCTCCCCCAAAACGGTTATTACATAATAGATTCTCGACTGCTGAGCCAGCAGAGTCGTTCCATTTTGGGTCTTTTTTTAAATTTAATCTGATGCTGGGCTCCTTTTGTTCAGCACTTAATTAACCACACGGACATCAGAGCGACTGAATTTCCTATTAAGAGATTCTATCGTAGCCGGAACTGTCCTAACCCAACCAGACGATATAAGGAAGAACGTCGGAAATAGATGACTTTGTTTTTCAACGTTTTTTTTGTTTTTTAATAAGCTTTTTATTTATAGAAAACTGATGTGACGTTGAAGGGGAGATGGGTGTGTAACATACATTTAAGATGAGAGCACATATTGGAGTTGAGTATTGAAATAAGTCACGGAAGGTGGTTTGGATTTGGGTGCATTACACGCTCGCACTTCATTGCGCTAATAATACTGCTGGGCCCTAATTGGACCAACGATCCTTATTAGGGGTTAATCGTGCGAATTGACCGACACAACTTCGGGCTTTCGGAGCACCGAGACCCAACTAGTAGTGAGACACCGGGAGATTTTATGGGTTACGAACTTAATGATAGGTACTACATAGTACTTAATTGAATCAAGGCGCCTGAAATCAGTTGGCGAGTTTGGAAGTGAGACATTGTATTGATTAACTGTATACACTTCATCCGTGTTGCGTTTGCGTTACATGTTGTTTGATACTTGCACTGAGTCTTAAACGGAATCAGCGTCAAGTTTGAAATTTAAAAGAAAACAAAATATTTCTATTCTAAAATGCAGGTTAGTTCTAAAGAGAAACTCGATCGCGCGCAACGAAAGATCAGATTATAACAATGGAATTTTTAATTTGTTTTCCGACTAATTCGTTATACAATTACGGTCGACATGGTAGAGCGTTGAGTACTTTTAGGACCATTCGATCACTCGACACACAATAGTTTCGACAAGAAACTATATTTACAGCTTTAGAAATGGCACATCATTTACTTAGGTCGATTAAGCGACCTCCTGACGAGTGATTCACGTCCGTTATTTGGTTGTTCGATAACGAATCATTGTAGTCTAGTCAGCCGAGTTGAACAGCAGCAACGTTTCCCAACAACGCGGTTTTGGTAAAATAAAAAAAAAGAAAAAGTCCATTCATCGCAACGCAAACAAACGCTTGTACTCAACGACAGATAATTCCGCTTGGGGAAAACCATTTTGTATTTTCTTTTTTCTTTTCTACGACCGCCATTCACAAGTCACAGCACAGCATCCCATCGAGAAACGTGACTAATAACAATATATGGCATCGTTGTGATATTTTCATCTTTGATTTTCCCGCGACCGTTTCCATCGGTCGTTCAAAATACGTTTTTTTTTTTTTAAGTTTGGCCTAACAAGCAATCGTATCAGTGGCAACTAGCCCAAATTTGCGCAACGAAAAAGATAGAGGCAGGCATGCAGCGCCCCTAGCGGCCGTTAGTGGTAAAGTAAGTTTCGGTCTCATCCGAAACTACGCCACAGTGACGCTGTCTGCATCGACATTTTCTGGCTCACAGTGAAAAAGTTGTAAACAAGTAGTGGGAAATTGGTTTGTGGGCACTGTTCCGTTCGCTGTAAGAAACCTTGTGTTTGAGAAAAGCAAAGGAAGAAAAAAGAAAAACAGGGCGGAAAATGGCGTCCAACGTGAGAGACTCAGATACGTCACTTTGGCTTCATAATAAACTTGGTATCAGCACTGATTCCTGGGCAGGCGGCTCAATTTGTTCCCAACTCAATCCCGAAGTTTTGAAGAACATTCAAGAATGCTTTGTCGAGCTGCAAACACAAGTCAAACTCAAATTTCTACTATCATTCTTCCAGTTCTCAAGGAGGAACTTAGAAGAGGTCAGTGGCCTTCATATAGTTTGATTTCGTCTTTTTCTCCATCTTGTTTGTCATTTCACTTCGTAGATTCTGAAAAGTAATCGTTTTTTATTACTTGTATAGTGGAAGACAGAGTTGGAAGAAATTTTGGAAGTGGCTGTTGTTGATGGTGATCCGTGGGTAGCCATGGTTGCTGAAATCCTCAAAACATACCCAGCCACCGGAGCCCTCAACATGGAAATTGGCTCTGCCACCGATGAATACACAAGAAAAATCTTCAACGATCTTGCAAATGATTTGAGAAAACTTGGTAACTTGGCAAAAATCTAAATTCATTTCATCGTGGCTTTTTCGTAATGGTTTTGAACATAACTTACAGTGAAAAAGCATGGAGAAACTGGAATGCTTCCTTTAGAATGCCCCTATTTGAATAAAACAGCACTGTTCACTGTTGTCGGCCAGCAGGTAACGCTCATCTCGTTTCGCGCCAAAATGGAACCTGTTACATTATATGCGATTGACTCTGCTCTTTCAGTCCCACCCCATCAAACATTTCACATTAAAGAGGAAACCCAAGTCAGCGGCGCTGCGTGCCGAGCTTTTGCAGAAATCCACCGACGCCCAAAATAACTTGAAAAAGAATCCTGCTCCTACGGTACCACTGCGCTCACGAGGAATTCCAAGGAAGATGACGGACACGACACCATTGAAAGGCATTCCTAGCCGGCACATTGGAGGATTCGCTTCGCCACTTTCGCGCGTTGGGACGACGCCCACAAGTGTCGGTGCTCTAGGATCTTCTCCGTCCGCTGGTCCCAACCGTCCGTCTCCTCGCACGTTAGCTGGCAGAAAAGATGGCGGTATCAAATTGCTGGACATCAATGAGCAGCCGATCGGATTTGCTCAGGCGAAGAAAAGAAAACGACAACAAGGTAATACGTATCCAGCTATATTTATCGAATTGCTTGTTAACGCTGTTGCCTCTTTTCCCCCCGTAAAGAACTGGAAGCTGCCCAAAAAGCAGCCACCGAAACGACGGCTACCTCTACAAATCCGGCACAACCGCTTTCGGGCGAAGAATCAGAGACGGGCAGTGTCCCCGAAACTCCCGAAAAACCTACTCCAACGCCCGACTATGCAGCTGGCCTTCTTCCGAGCAACCCGCCTCCAACCCCGGCCGCCCCTGTCACTCCACTTGCCTCCACTTCTATCCCACCTCTTACGCCGTTGAAAGAGCCGCCTAGAATGGTAGCCGTCCGTCCGCCTACTACTCCTTCAATCAGTTCTCTACCTCCAGCTTCTCCTGCCCCACCTGCCCAAGTGGTACGCCTTGTCACAGCTCAAACGGCGGCTGCGACACCTGCTGTTGCTACTACGGTGCCCACCGTTTATCGGTTGGTTCAACCAGCTGCTGCTGCTGGGCAGCCTGTCGCAGTGGCGGCAGCAACTCCCAATCAACCGGCCGCTCCACCCAAAAAGAGTGTGGCACTCATGCTCACTGTAAGTTTTAATTGTCGTTGCAGTCATGGTGAATGATTCTTTGGTAATTCAACATTTGTTTTCTATAGCGCGAGCAAATGCAAGAAGCTCAAGAAATGTTCAAGAACGCCAACAAAGTCACACGACCGGAGAAAGCCCTTATCCTCGGATTCATGGCAGGCTCTCGGGGTAACTTTCATTGGAATGATGCTGTTTGAAAACAAAAGAAATGTTCATTCTTTACTTACTGATATTTCTAGAAAATCCTTGTCCACATCTGGGAAACATCGTCACCATCAAGTTGAGCGAGGATGAGGAGGTTGTGACGGCTACCGACGGTGTCACCACCACCAGGGTCGTCGAGACGCATTTCCAGATGAACTATGCAGCCGGCGAATGGAAACGCATCAAGAAAATGAGGAAAACGGAAGAAACTCCGGCGTCGGTCGCCACCGTCATGGCCACAGCGACGGGCTGAATAGGAAACGAATCTGGTTGCAGTAGAGAGAGAGAGAGAGGGACTTGAAAATTCTGTGTAAATAGCAGCAGGATGGATGTTACAAGACAGAGGCGAGGAGAAATGAGTGCGGATGAGAAAGTAAGCCCTTCCCTCTATCCCCTACCCACCGCGTTGTTCCGACTGTGGGGCACGGGATTTATTTTGTTTTGATATATTTCGGTGCCAAAGTCGATTCAACTTGTCCCTTCTTTCCAGTTCTGTTTTGCACATTACTATTCCTTTCCCTGTTTTTCTTCATTCCTATCGATTCGACTTGACTTTCAGTCCTTATCCTCTCCGTGTCGCCCGCATCTCACAAACCAAGCTGAAGCCTTAGAGGCGGCATACTGTTCAGTATCTCAGCATTTGAAAATTGTTCATTTTTTTTCTTTCTTTCAAAGTACAGTTTTCTTGTAGTTCTCATACACACAGATCCATGCATAACATGTTCATATCATTCAAAGCGAATAAAAAAAGCGATACTCTTTGTTAAGAAAAAAAAGAAGTATGTGTATTGAAATCGTTAACAGTCCCGGTCGCTATTGGTTTACGCGACTTCCAGTTTTTGTTTTAAAATAATTTTGCGTTTGTTTAAACAAAAAAAGAAAAGGAGAATTTAGTGTATATATTTGACAGTCACTGTCGAGTATTGGGTATCGGGAGCGTGTTCAAAAGGCTTGGTCCCATCGCTAGCGATGTGTTGATTCACTTGGCACTCGAACAATACAGTATAGTCCAGTAGGTCGTCGCAAATTTGCTAAATCGAAAAGGGAAAATGAGTTGGTATTTTGGGACGAAACTTTGCCTCAAATGGATAAGTCGAGTTACTCTTGTTAGTTCGTTGGTGTTGGTTGTGAAAACACCGACAAAGCCTTTCTGTATCGCCAGCTCCAGGGTCTCTTGCTCCGTTTTCTGGATGAGTTGGATGTTCTCCAATGGACTGGAGGTTTCGGCCGTGGCCATCATAAAGCTGTGGATCAATAAGTTGGTCCGCTTTTCAAAGTGCTTGTCTCTGACAGGAGCCTCAATCGCCTCGAGAAATTCAAAGACGTACGCCAAGCGCCGGACTTTCGGTTCAACGACAGGCTCGTCAAAGAGATCGAAATTCAGGGCCACGGCCACTACTTGTCCGCTCCCGTTCCGGATAACAAAGCTGTGCGCACCCATAGAACAATCAATCAATTGGTGATGGTGTCTTTTTAAAATGGAACTTCAACCTCAAGTCTGCTGCCACTAATGGCTCCCAGAGTTCCTCCATGAAAACTTCGTAATCCTGACGACTGACGCCTGTCAAAAGTTCCAATTCGGCTTTCTCCGAGAAACTTGTACTGATAATCCTGATTAATATCGTCAAGCATTACGACATGTCGTTATTTATAAACGAAATAAAAAATAACTAAATAAAATAAAATACCTGATGACGTCTTCCTTGACTGACGGGCTCAGCATTTCGACAGTGTGATTGGATAACTGATGATCCGATGTCTTTGATCCGCAGGCCGCCTTCGATGGCAACAGTTGAGAAACCAAATCTTCCAGTCTGGAGGCGGCAAGGAATTCGGTCAAATCTGTCATGAGGTAATAGTATATGAAACGTGTGACGAAAAAGAAATCAAGCCTGTTGGTATAACGTAACGAGGTAACTAAGAGTTGTTACCTATGTGAAAGCCTTGATCCTTCAGCTTGGTTACCACATTGACAGCGTTGAGTGAATTGCCCCCGATTTCGAAAAAATTGTCCGAAAGTTGAATGGCTTTGCCCGATGACGAGCCAACGATTGAATAGACAGTTTTCAATAGGGCTCTCTCTTCGCGGCTGAACTCGTTTCCGTCCCACATAGTTAAACAACTTGTCAAATCTTTTTTTCAAAAAATACGTCAGAGAGTTTATTAGATACAGCAGTTACTAAATAGTCGATAATAAGGATGTTCAAATCTCGAGTGAACCATTTGACCTACCGTTTTGTTGTTGACGCTGATCGACGTAGAATTGCATCAGTTTCTGGCGGTCGACTTTGCCGTTGACTAACAAAGGAAGCTCGTCAATCAGTACCAGCTAAACAATCAAAAGACATTTTAATGAAATAAATACGTAACAATCAGCAAATGTAAAAGGAACTTGAATTTTACCTTGGGCATCATGTAAGAGAGAAGCTTGTCTTTCATCCGATCTTTGATGACGTCAACAGTGATTTCCTTTTCCATTGGAATGACGAAAGCTACAATTTCCTTTTAAACCCATAGAGAAAGAAGAAGAATAACGCCTCCGCTTTTTGACACTCAATTACATCACATCACGTATATACCCGGTACTTACTTGTTCAGGCTCTCCCGCTTTGTAACTCAGGACGACGCAGGTCGACACGAGCTTATTCCATTCGATGGCGGCGTTGATTTCACTTAGATCCACGCGATGACCTCGGATCTTCACCTGCGAATCAGCGCGGCCAAAGTAATAAAGCTGATCGTTGAGAATTCGGCCGAAATCGCCCGTTCGGAACATGACTTCATAACCTATATACGTATACCAATCAATCAAATAGATATTTAAGCCGAAAAAGCTTCATACACAAAAAAATAAGAATAAAAATATTTAACGGCCGTGGGCTGTAAATAGGCTCACCTGGAGTGTCATCAACGTGATTTTTCAAGAATCGTTCCATTTCCCGGTTTCGGACGTAACCCGAACACAAGTGACTTCCGGCCACATAAATCTCTCCTATCTCTCCATCTTTGATCAAATCTCTCGAAGCGTCCAGCAAGTATATGGCGCAATTATCTAATGGCTTTCCTGTGATGTGTTATGCAATCCAATATTTTATACTATAGAGTATAGCCTACCATTTTTAAATTGAATATGTGTGTTATTAATAGTGCCGTCTTACCAATGGGGATTTTGTCATCAATAAAAGAGGCCAGGACGTCTTCGCGTGAGCGGAAAGCCGCGTAGGTGACGTCACCCATGACTTCTGTGCTGCCGTAGTAATTGCATATGATGGTGCCGGGCGGAAAGCAGTCGTAGAACTCTAAAAGGAGCTCGCCAGTGAGGACCTCTCCTGAACAGACCCACATCTTGAGATGTTCAAGAGGATAGCGCTGCTGATTGCCGGAAGCGGACTCCGGCGATCCGCCCTGCTTCCACCCTCCGTCTCCCGATTTCAAAAGGGTCAGAATGGCTTTGAGTAAGGAAGGCACCAAGACTAGCCGCGTGATTTTGCATCGATCCAAGAGATCGATGAAACGCTGGGCGTCTTGAGTGACGGATTTGGAGACGATCTCAACGGGTCGACCGATCAATAGCGGCGCCCAGATCTCGGCGATGGAGTCGACAAAAGTCAGGGCCGTTTTGAAACAGCCCACCTCCGTTGGGCCGTAAGGGAACGTGCGCCACTGCCAGCTCAGTCGGTGCAGGATCGTGGCGTGTTCCAGACGGACGCCTTTGGGAATTCCCGTCGATCCCGAAGTGTAGAGCACGGCCGCCAGATTCTTACCGCCGCCACCATGCGGCTGCTGGGATGATGACGGGCTTTCCTTTGTCTCCTCCTTCAAAGGAACGATGCTGGATGACGCCTCTTCATTCTCTTTGTCTTCGAGATCAAAGACGCAGACGTCGTGATCGGCCACGACGGACGCAAAGGCCGTGGCTCGCAGGATGGTTCCAGTCGTAACAAGTAAAACGGGCTGGGCATCTGTTAGGATGTGATCGACTCGATCGGATGGAAAGGTCGGGTCGAGCGGCAGGTAAGCGGCGCCAATTTTGAAAATCGCCAATAAACTCACGATCAAATCGACATCGGGGAAGAGATTGACGGCTACAATCTTGTCGCCACTGACGGGCGTCGACAGTTGGGCGACGGCCGACGCCAGTCGAGCGGCCAACTCGTTGGCTTTGCTATTCAATTGGGCGAAGCTGATTGACAGGCCGGAGTCGCGCAGCCGTAGCGCTTCACGCTCTCCCAATTGCGGGTCATCCGACAGAGCTTTGTTCAAGATTTCGTCTAATGAAAGGCACTCACCACCGCCGTCGTGGATAGCATGGCTCTCTCCGCGGAGAAATGATCGTCCTTCCATCTCGCCTGTTCTCACTAGACTGGCACGGGTTACGGCGAAATCGAGTGACGTTAAATAAGGAAACCGGTTGCGGGGCTTTTAGCCGCCGGCGAAATCACGGTCGGAAAAAAGGCATGAAACAACCAGACCGGAATCAAAATGAGTTGGGAAAGGAAGCGCGCGCGCCGCCTTCGCTCATTGTTGCCGCTGTCGTTGTGACCGTGTAATTTGAGTTTCGTCTTCCTGATTGGGGTGAGGCAATTGTTCACTTGTCACTTGCCTAGAAAAATGTAAAAAATAAAATAAAAAAGTCGGGAATAATACACGCGAGCGTTGATTGTGGTTGCATTATTAATGCAATCTCCCACATATTACAAGTAGGAAATAAATAATTAATCCTTTCCCTGAAATCGTTGGGCATCCAGCATCCGGAGAAAATGTACTCGGGGCAGACGTTCATCTTGTCACTGACGTTTATTCAATCTTCCATTTCCTTTCGGTTGCCGACATGTTTTTTAAAAAAATATATCCTGTTCAAATGATTAAATTCACGAGATCGGAAAGAAAAAAAGGCATCGAGTACGATGAAGTGGTATAATACTGTTGTATATTTTAATTTGTTTAAGTCTCTATGAGTGAGTTAAGTACACAGTAATCAAATATATTTGTTTTGTTTTTTTTGTTATTGCGCCACTTTGACGCGATTGACTTTGATCAGACATCAAATGATGCATTATCTCTGTGGTATCTCGTCTTATACATCTGCCGCAAGAAATGTCGATGGATGTTATATTCTAAGGACAGCGAAGACATGACGATAGCTACAAGTATAGATGGATATTCCGCGGTTGCGTTGGCAGGTACGACCGTATTTTAGAAATATAGTTATATGCGTTGTATGGTTTATCTCTTTCCCTTCAGATTCTCCACTAGAGTTCAGTATTTCGGTGATGGCCAATTGATTAGGTCAAAGATATTTAACACCAATTGTAATTAGTTGAGAGTCCGGGGCATGTGAAAAGGGTTTCGTCCCGTCCAAGGCAAGGAACTGGTTCACTTGGTACTCGCTAAAAATGAAACATTCAAATTGATGTCGACGAATGAAAATTAGTAATAAGGTAATTGGTGAATTACCCCAGAATTTGATAATCCAAAACGTCGTTACAAATTTGCTGAAAAAAAAATCAAAACGCAGTGAGATCAATTAGTTAAAAATTTTGTTTGCGGATGAAATTTGTTGAAAGATTTACTTGGGTCAGAGGACTCGAATTGGAGGTAAAAATACAGTGGAAACCGTTGGACTTGGCAAGTGCCAGGGTTTCTCGTTCGACGCATTGAACCAGCGCCACATTTTCGGCCGGAGTGAGCAGGGCGCTGTCTGTTACCACCTTTATTGGTTTCCCGCAGTTCAATAAACAAATAAAAAAAGTTCCGGCATCATTTGAACCATCACTTCGTTAAATAACTTTAAATTTAATTTTTTCTATCCAAATCTAAAATCGATGAGCATAGCACTTGACATAATTATTTCATGAAGTGTACGTATGTGTATAACGAATTACCAGAAAATTTTGTAGAACGTGGCCCTTTTTTCCATTCACCAGAGCCTCCCTATTTTTACAATTGCGTAATGTAGGAAATGATTGCAACTAAATTAAATTGCTATAATAAATCAATAAAGTATAATAACGCAGGTATTTTTTTTACAGATCACCACCACCGAGCACCATGCAGCTAGAGTCATCCCGCCGAGGCTTTTACCAGCTGATATGATAGATATAGATATTATAGTGCTGGGACGGTCCAGCAGTCAGCTCAAAAACCCGCTGTGTATACAATACAGAATCAAGTCCAAGGTCAAGAGTGCTTCTCTCATTCCACACGAGCGCTCAAGGGCGATCTGGTTTTGGCCGCTGTGCACACATGTCGTGAGGGGAGGAAAAAAAAAGTGACGATCGCGGGAGCAGGAGTTTGTGGACGACACGGCACGCGCGTGTCCAACCAAATGGATTGGCGCCTTGCCCGCTTGGCAAAGCTGTTGATGTTGTGGCTACAGTACCCGCGTTCATTCCTGCACCGCAGCAGCACTTTTTTGTTTATAAATATTCGGCCGGGGGTTATACGTGGAACGTGGCCCAAAAAACTGGCCCGTCAGCATGGAGATGGGAAAAACGAATGGCGCGTTATTCAAGTCTCTATAGATGCCATATATAAGATTAACGACAGATATCTTATATGATCTTTTTTAACAACTATGTGGTGCTGGTGGAGTGTGACAGGTATATATATATGTACGATAACATCTCGATGGACTTACCTAGCTGGACCTTTGGCGTGCTCAAGCACTTCGAAAACGTAGCCCAGCGCTTTGGCTCTAGGGTTTAACTTCGGCACGTCGAATGCATCACAGTTCATACCGCAAGCAACTGTCCGTCCTTGAATATTTTTAACCGTGAAACTTTGTCCGTTATGTACAAAATACAGAAATTAAAAGATACTCTAATAATGGACTCACTCTGTGAAATTATAAGTGTAATATACCTGAGGTTAACGTCTAAAAAGTGTTGCCACACGTCGTCAAGGAGAGGTTCGTAATCTTCGTATTTGACTCCGGTTAGCAATTCCAAGTCCCCCTTTTGCGAAAAGCACTCACAAGTTATGCTAAACGTTTGAAACGATGCCATCATAGTTAATTTGATTGAGAGTATAGCTGTACTTTAGGGTCGCAAACCGTTTGACTTCTTCTTTGACGGATGGATTCAACATTTCGATCTTGTAATCGGAGACGGACGGATTCTGTAATTGCTTTGCGCACGACGGGAAAGAGTCTCGACATTTGGATGAAGCCTCCATCTTGATGACTACCTGATGAAAGTTATCAGCCTCCAGAAAATCGCCGAGTTCTACCAGATAATTAGGTGGCAATGACTTGTATGCTTATTATGGCTGTATTAATTTGATTTTCGTTATGTATTACCTAGATAGAATCCTTGATCTCTCAGTTTAGTGACGACTGAGACGGCGTTGAGCGAGTTCCCACCAACGTAAAAGTAGTTGTCCGTCAACGACAGCGGCTTGTGCAGCGATCCGCCCAGCACGGACAAAACGGTTTTGAGAAGGGCGCTGGCCACGTTGCGCTCTCTCTCATCCAAGCGGTTCAGCTCGTTTTCATTCCACCTGCAGATGATCGGCTTGCCTTTTGTGTCGAAACCGAAAGCACAGCAGACAAGTGCGAAAAATTGAATCCCGATTAACGACGTGATGAATTCCTTCATCATCAAATCAGGTCAATTATACTTTTGAAATTCTTGGCGTAGTCTCTCAGCAACAGTTGTCGGTCGATCTTGCCGTTGACCAACAGCGGAATCTCACCAACGACGACAACCTAATCGTTAACAGTTTCGAGTTAACAGCGCAGCTATTAATCATCAGCCAACGAAAGCTATTATATGCTTCTCGCATAGGTAGCGAAGTGTACCCTCGGCATTGCGTAAGAGACCAGTTTCTTCTTCAAGCACTGGTGGATGGACGAAGGGTTGGAGTTTGTCACAACAAAGGCGATGATTTCCTGTCAATGGTTTGCCAAATAAATGTTCAATACATTGATATTGATTAATAGGTTGGCAATAAATGAATAAGAAACCTGTTCCGGCTGTCCTGGTTTGTAGCAAAGGACAACACCTTTAATCACTTGATCTAATTGAAGAACGGCCGCGTTGATCTCCGTCAAGTCAATGCGATGTCCACGAACTTTGATCTGCGAATCAGCCCGACCCTCGTAATAGAGTTGGCCGTTGACGATCCGGCCGTAGTCACCCGTCCGGTACATTGTTTCGTGTCCTAATTGTTTACGTTCATACCGGCGCTGATCTCTCACAACATCAACAAGCATTGGTCAGATGAAATATATGTGTTCGTACCTTTTCTCTCGTCGGCAGCGTTAGCGACGAATGACGCTGTGTTGCCCGTCTTGGTTCCGTTGATATAACCTTCGGCTACGTGCGCTCCGGAAACAAACACCTCGCCAATCTGTCCAAGATCCACCACCTCGCCCAGAGGGCTCAGGATGTAAATAGCGCAGTTATCTAAAGCTGACCCTGTTTTAATGTTTTAATGTGTCCAAAAATTATTTGAGTTGAATTATCAACATTGCAGACGGTTGGGTTCAGAGATGTACCCAGTGGAACTCGATTGTCGACCAGTAAATTCTCCACATCTTCGCTGTTGCCAAAGGTGACGCAAGTCACATCGCCCGTCACTTCAGTGCTGCCGTAGAAATTGCAGACCCGGCCGTCGAGGTAGTGAAAGAATTGACGCAAGAGTTGAGGTGACAGCACTTCGCCGGAGCAGACCCAGAGTCGCAGTTGCTGCAGAGAGCGGCTGCTGGCTGACGTCTTGTTGTTGCCGCTGAAATGAGCCAGAATGGCCGACATGAGCGACGGAACCAACACAAGCCGAGTGACACAGTGCGACTCGAGAGTGGCAATAAAGACCTCGGGATTTTGGGTGATGATCTTTGGAATAATGACGATCGGAACGGCTCTCAACAGCGGGGCCCAGATTTCGGCGATGGAATCCACAAACGTCAGAGCCGTTTTGAAACAGCACACTTCGCCGGCGATGAAAGGAAAGGTGCGCCACTGCCAGTTGAGACGGTGGTAAATATTGCGGTGGGTCAAGCGCACCCCTTTGGGTGTTCCCGTGCTGCCGGATGTGTACAAAACCACCGCCAAATCCTGATGCCTGGCCGGTTGGACGGGCGCGAGTTGCTGCTGGCCAGCAGGCTGTTCGTTCTGATCATCGCGATCGTAACGATACACGGCCAAATCTTGAAAGAGGTGGCCAAAATGGACCTCGTTCAGGACGGCAGTGGAAGTGATGAGCAAGGCCGGCTTGGCGTCGTCAAGGATGTGGGCCACTCTGTTGGATGGGAAAGCAGGATCCAGGGGAAGGTAGGCGGCCCCGAGCTTGAAGATGGCCAAAAGTGAAACAATCAGCTCGGTGCTGGGTGGCAAACAGACGGCCATAATCCAATCGTCTTGACAACCGCTCAGAGTCGAGTCAACTCCTCTGCTGGCCCACAGTTTTTGGGCTAGCGCCGCGGCTCGTTGTTCCAGCTGGCCGAAAGTAACGTGGGCCTGTTTCCGTCCAGGAACAATGAGCGCAGGAGAGTCTCGGACAGTGTCAACTGGCAACTCGGCCGTCGTTAGCAGCAGACGCTGCCACACTTGATGAATGCCGAACGGCTCGCTGAGTTCGTACTCGCAGCCGGCCAGGATCGATTTGTTGTTGTTGCCATCCGCTTCCATCCCTTCCATCATGAACTCTGATGCGGCGATGTGAAGTCGACTTTTTTAAAACACCGCACCTGCTGAGAGATGGACGACGACTACGGTCTCCGCAAGACTCCGGCGAGTAAAGTGAGGACTGTTGCCGGTTGTTGGAACAGCGCGTGAGAGAGGTATGTTCCTTGGCCAGAAAACAAGATTACTTGAAACGCGGCCAACAACTCGCCAAACTCTCTGTGATCCTTTGCCACCCGATCTAATAGCTAGTAGTATAAATATAACGCGCGCACGGAGCAGTGCGTAAATACGCGCTGCCGTAAGGTACGGAAGAGATCGTCAGATCGCATCTAAATCAACGGATTTTGTCCTGGAATTCGAAACATAAAGTGAAAGAAAATTTGCCGCTCTTTTCAATTGATTTTAGAACTTGAAAAAAATAAAATAATAAAATATTTGAATGATGCATGGCTTATTCTTTTTCCCGCGACGCGTTTGAGCTCTGTATAGTAACCGAGTGTACTATTTTTATCCCGTAAAATGACGACAGAATATATAGCGTGTACTATTTCTAATCCTCCGGCTGAGAGTTAGAAACTTGACATAAACTCAATCTCGGATTGCGCACTTAACGCCATTGTTTAGAACTGAACGCTGGAATAAGCTTAAAGCTGATATTTGTAGATGTCCGGCATCAGTCATTTCCAATAACCATCGGAGTGTGTGTCTTGTGTCGAGAATGGCAATAGAATCACGAAATTATTTTTGTTTTTTTAAATATTTGTTTACAGTTGTAATCAAGGACAACCCCTATTGCCCTATCTTTACGCTACAAAAATCTTCGAGAATTATGCACAAACTTTGGCATTGCCATACCCATTCCTCTCTATAAATATATACAGTTCTGCTGAAGCAAAAGTATACGGTGTGGATATACATTGAGTGGGTACATTTATTTGCCGGCTGCCTGCGTCTCTCTAACTATACACACATTATACATCCAAACTATTTTTGAAACCGATGGTGTACGTTTTTTGGCCGTCGAGCGTGTTGACGGGATACAGTTTTATTATACCCGGCGACAAGATTGATTGTACCTATTGTCCAAGATTACTAAAATGATATACTTGTACATAATAACGACAACGCTAATCTATAACTATGACTATATTAGATTTGCATACGTACTGTTGCGCTTATAGATTTTCAGTCGCAACCCCGTGTTGCATATACAATTACAAATATATTTAACTAAATGCAGAAAGACGATAATGGTGTTCTGATGTTCTCGTTACTACAATTGTGATGATTGCATGTGAAAATGATTGCCCGCATCAGGGAGATGAGAGCGCCGCACCCCTTCGGACAACATGCAGCAGTAATAATCACTAGTGGGCCTAAATCTGCCCCCATAGTTAATATACTCTCACAATACTTAGCCGCCAATGATTTCAATTGATTTTTCTAGTCGCGTTTTTCTATTTTCCAGATTTCCCCAGGGGAGTCCTCATCTCAGCCGCATGCGGGTTGCAGAACTCGTTGTTATGGGATTATTGGAAGTTGTGCTTTTTCTTCCAGTTACATCATAGGATGTGTGAAATTGCTAAAGTTCGTTAGCGGTTCGTTCGGATAAAATAAACTGGACTTTAAAGTTAACCCCGGTTTTATTTCCAAAAGAAGGTTACCTTATATAGGCCACGTGTTTGTTTATCTCATTATCTGAGACCCTAAACCAATGTATAAAACCATAGTTTTACCATACGGTGATTAAGTTATTAGTAACACAATCGCATTAAAGGATCAAACATGTAGAAATGATGGAATAAGATACAAAGTAACGCGAAGGATCGAAGAAATAGAGAATGAAGAGCCATCAAGTCCTTCCGGATCGACCAGGTCTCCTCCCGGAACCCGTAAACAAGAGAAAACGTATGAGAAAAGGAAAAGAGGCGGATGTCAAACAAGCTCAATGGTGGATACATATTCTCTGGGTAATTTGATCGGCCGACTTGCTAAAAAGGAAATACTGGGCCCATAACACAGTCGGAAATTAGTGCAACCCTAAAGTACATGTATTTATATTGAGAGTGAGGCGAGAGGGGCGAGGCTTTGTATGTCACACTTGTTGCCCTCATCCAGGCTTCCCAATCCTCCCTATAGCTGTTGTAGCTGTTGCTAACTTGCTACTATATGTACTCGTCGCTCCACTTGAGACGATTAAGCCATGGCAACGTCCTCTCCCCCTTTTTTTTCTCTCGTCACGTATTGGCCGTCTCGTTGATCTGGTCTTGTGTATAAAAGGCGCCGGATGGATCCAGCAGAGCATAACAGTTGTCTTCTCTCATGAGAAGGACGGACCTTGGATCGCTCCTTTTCTCTCAGTAAAAAACCCCGGACAACTTGTGTTTTTTACTACGCTAGCTGGAAGGTAAGTTGGTACCATTTGTTTGCTGAAACTAACTTAAATACTAGTAGGCAGTGTCAGACTGTCAGTGTACTATATTTGAAATTTTGCGCAATCAAGCCTTAGCCTTGCATTTTGTCAGTAGTTGAAAACGTATTAATTGCGCTTTTAGCACATTTAAAGATGATTCCTACCCCGTTCCTAAGTACTCGTGCCGCAGGAGAGATGTATTAATCTGCAAGTTCCTCCTGCTGCTCAAGTTCTTAACCAATGGGTGGGAGAAACCTCCAAATTGTAATGTGTTGATTATAATCATGTTCCTCTTCTGGTTAGTACAACGTGAAGATGAAAAAGGATATCCTCATTTACTTTCTCTGATTCCCTGGTCAATTACCCTCTTCCTGTTTGAAGCAATCATAGCTTGTTTCCTTTCATCTCCACTCCATTTATTCTTTCATTCAAAAACCATCAAGAGCTTCCAAGTTTTATCAAATATATTGGATGTTGCGGCTATAGATGGTGATTAATGACCGCTAATCAAGCGGGTACGTAACTTGAAAATCATATTCTAAAGAATGTAGCACCGCCGATGAGAGCTAGCACTGTCATCGCCAGATAATTTGGGTTGATTGCCGCCGAACTAGACGTAATCTTTTGTTTTTTCAACCAAGTAATGACTTCGGAGTAGTGCTGTTCCACCCACAGTACGTTGGATTGAGCCAGTTCCACTCCTTGTTTGACTGACTTGGAAGACCCCAAGACGTCGAAATGGTCATCGCGTAATTTGATCAACTGTTTTGCGAATGTAAATCAATTGGTTAATATTATAATTACAGCCTCTGATTGTAATAAGCGCACCTTAGTTAATTGCTCGTTGGTATTGACTCGATCGCAGAGAGAACGGAATAAACCGGGCATGCTAGATCCTCCTCCAAATCCTACATACCCGCTGAAGCTGAATTGTAAATATGACATAAAGGGTTTAAATTGATAATTGTTAAATTTCTTCCTGTTATGTTTTTATCAGAACTTACTAAGAATTGACTTCATCCCATCTAGTTATCAGAAAATCCAGAGCCACTCCGTGACCAATTGGATTCGACGCAATGCTACTGAATAAGGTATTGGCATCTTGCAAGCGTATTCCAGAAGTATCGTCAATCATAAGTTCCAGCATGTGGTAAATGATGTCGGGGTCTTTGGCGCAGGTCATGGCTTTAAGTAATTCCAGTTTTTCATTGGCAAGCGTTGAAGCGAGGTACTTTTGGTAGCCGAAATTCCACTCTGGATCGCCTCCGTTAGAGATGGCCGTACACGAGATCAGTCTCAGTAGATTAGGTGAAATATCGCTAATTTTGAATGTCAAAAGAAAAGGTTGTTGTTGAACAGCATTGTCGAATTGACATTTTTAAAAAGAAAGAAGTCATTTACTTTTCAGTGATAATACTACTCATCCAGGAAGAGTAAACATCGTCGGCGTGTTGAACGCAGTCGGCATTGTCAAGCTTGAAGCAAGCCCAATGAATTGCGTGGGTGCGCGTGTAGACGAATAAATGAGTGTCTTGTGCACCTTCATCGAAGCCAACATACTGATACAGTGGGATGACTAAGCCACTCATGTAATCCTATGCGTAACAAGGTATATGCCGGTCGGTTAATTCCGCAAAGTTGTCAAAAGCGGATCAGTTATTATTTTGGCAATAGTTACTTACTTTCCATTCATTGAAGTCTGCGAAACCGTAAAGCATAATGTCAATAAAGTCGAGGGCGTTTGCGGCAGCTGTCCAAGGTGCGTAATCACGTTCCAGGGCTAGATATTTGGTCAAATCCATGGCTTTTTCGTAAGAAACAATGTTGGCACGAGCAATCGTCAGTGTGTCGTCCAACAACTGGGCTCGATTTTTAGGTGGGATCGCCGTGTAGTCTTCTGAAAGTTGCTTTAGAATCAAACCGTAGTTTGTGTCGTCATAAGACACCCGGTAGTATCCTAGAAATAACCGAGTTTAACTATATAGTTTTTATGAAATTTTAATCGATCCTACCAACTTGACCGACGTTAAACACGACCCATTGGTCATCTGCGGCAAATAGGTTTGCTACTGACATGCTGTCTTCGGTGTCAGATATCCAAATTGATCGATGGGGTAGAGTAAAATCGTTCGTGAAAGTTAGTGGAACAAACCAACGATAAACCGTCGTGTCTTCAGTTGAATTGGCGCTCTTCCGCAAGAGGAATCGACCCTATCGGAAAGACTGAACCCTTTATAACGATGCATCAAATTAGAATTTAAGTGTCTTGCTATACCTGAGTGATTTTACCACCGACAGACCCACCGTAATTCCTCGCAACAGTTATTAAAGGGTAGCCCATTTTAATAGTCCATGGATCCATGATGGCTTTCACAGTTGCAGGCAGTGTGAGACCATCAATGTCGGCTTGTTCTTGAATGGCTTGCCATAAATCATCTTGTACGGCATTTCCATAAGCTCTTTATTCAAGAATTCACATCATTAAAAGCAAATTCTATTTCACGGAATAGTAACAGAATAATTATTTTGTTTTTACCTACTATGGAGGTAGCGAGTCATTGAGTGTCGGAAAGACTCGTGCCCCAAAAAGTTGGCCATCATCCGAACAATAGAAGCGCCTACAATCAAGAGAATATTGTATGAAACAAAGGTAACATGGGGTTTTTTAAGTTAAATATCTATTGTTTCACCTTTATCATAAACGACGACATCAAACAGTGTATTTAAAGAGGCGGAGTTGTTGACTCCGAAATCCAGCGGACGCGAGGACTCCAAACTGTCAACCCGAAATACTGACTGCAGAGTAGCCACACCAAATTGCTCGTTCATTAGGAAACCAGGCTCCACCTTGAATAACCATCAAGAAATGATTGACATTTTACACATATAAGAATAAGTTCAACAATAAAATACCGAATCTGCTCCAATGTACTGAAAATACCGACTGAATCCTTCCTTTTAAAGTACGAATTTCCAAAATTTAATATTCAAAGTTCAGCCGACATTCAATATTTTTTACCTTTAACCAAACCAAATTCCAGAAATCGTGCGTGACCAAATTACCAAACCAAAAATGGGCCAACTCGTGACCAGTAACTTCAGCCACTCGTTGTTTGGCCACTTCAGATGACCTCTGTTCGTCGATGAGAAGATCTGCTTCCCTATGTGTGTCGATGGCGAAAAAAAGATTTCCAACCATTAATAAAAGGCAATTTGAAAAACATTTATATTGCAATTCAATCTCATACTTGAAATTAATGTGACCCCAGTTTTCCATCGCACCTGTTAAATAATACGTGGAAAATGAGATACAGTCAAATCTACCCTTTAACCATCAACGGAAGTATATACCAGCGGCAAAGTCAGGAATAGCGGCCATATCAACTTTTGGCAATGGATAATCGATCTGTGTGTAATACTCCAAGTATTTCATTATCTGAGGTCCAATATTCCCAGCATATCTGTCAGTAGATGCGAAAGTAAAAAAACACCTTACATTGTATACGGATAACAATAATAATCACTCTAATACAGTCTCAAGAAAATACTTAGTTAGTTTAGTTAGACTAGGTCGAGTCCAAATGGTAAACGGGACACGACTAAGCTCTGATTCCGACGGGGTGCCAGCAAATTCCGACACCATCATTCCAACCAAGTAAGAAGACATTTTCACCGTTGTCTGATAGAAATCCCAAACGTAATCCTCCATGTCTTGCCTTATTATATTTTTAAAAGAATTTTCAATTTTCGCAAAGTCAAAGAGGAAATGTGAAATAACATTCCGGTACTTACATGGGCTCAGTTTTTATTCTGGGCATGTTGCTGTTGGACGACATGGTTTTCTTGCGTCCGAGTGTAATGGTGAATTCGGCTTTCATGTTTGGTTCGTCGAAACATGGAAAGGAGCGACGCGCATCGGGAGCCGAGAATTGCGTGACGGCCAAATACCTAGAAATAATTCACACGATACGCATTACGAGACTTTTACTTAGACTTCCGTTGAATTTTTTTTTCTGATAATTACTTTGTTACACCTTCTTCTTCGTATGTTGATCGATAAAATCCTCGCAATTCGTTGTTGAGCACCGCCACAAAATTCATGGAGATCTTGTACTGCTGACCGGACAAGATTTGAGTAGCAAGTTGGATTGTAACTATTTGCCGATCAGGTTCGAGAATCAAACCCGCTACTTCAACGATATCTTGCGAGAATAAGTTTGTGACCTGTACGGAGAAATTGCGTACAGATTTATTGCGCTGGCCTATATTAATTAGAAATATAATAGTTACCAATATTGAAGGCTGGTTGATGGTGATATCAGCACTATTCATCGATATGTTGGACGTGGTTTCCAAACAGTCCACCAAAATCTCTATGTATCCGATTGTGGTAAAGTTGCCTTCTTCAATAATTGGAATCAGTTTAATGTCGTAAGAAATTGGAAGGAAATTCTTCGGCAGACGCATGTCGCCTTCGTCCGCCGTCAAAGCCGTGCCCCAATTTTGAAAAAAGATGAGGAGGAAGATAACGAAGGAAATAACACAGTCACGTTTAAACAGGAAATCCCACGGCTGCATGTTGATCTAGAGCCGTTCCTAATAATAAGTGATCGCGAAAACGCAGTTCGTAATAATGAATACGTCTATAAAAGCACTGGACGATAACTTCATTGAATGTTCAGTTAAACCGTACAACTATAAGCTAGAAGGAAAAAAAACTTGAGCTACCGTACTTATTGGATGTTACTTTTAATTATGAAGTCTTAACAAGCAGAAATCTATCTCGAGCCAGGAATCTACTTCAAGTATGCGTTCACTTGTTGCCACAGTGGTCGCTTACAGGTTGTTTGCCAAAGACAATGGGGTTGTGCCTGTGCGTGCCGTTCCCCTGAATTCCTAACAATCAGATTTCATTAAATTGATTTCCAAATATTAAAGAGGTTGCAGGTACATTTGGTACATTACAAAAAAAGGATATGGACATAGGCCTACTTGCAAGCTGCGACTCAGGCACTTATAGCGACATTGAAATCTCTCCCGTTGTGAAAACGCATTCATTTTTAAAAACAACATCTCAAAGCAATACAAACATACATTTAACTAGATAAGGGGTGATTGTGCCTTGGCCCTTGAGACAAAACCTTTCGCAAGATAAGATTACTTTTGGTTTAAAAAAAACAGACAATACAATTATCATCTCTATTCATAATAGTCATGCACACAATGTATTTAGTTGAGTTGTGCACCGTGAACCCTACAGACACGTAGCCTTTTACTAAAACTTAATAAGGACAATGGCTTTGTACCTATTCTCAACCTTTCTTTCTCTTATAAATGAGACTTTTAAAAGGAGCGGTACGAAAGCGCTTCGTTTCATACAAGTAGTACTTCAAAATACGCCCCTTGCCGTACGTGCTTAAGAAAAATATTTTTTTTTTATCCTTAGGTTTCCACGAATGATTTTTTTGTGCTTTAACATAATATGAATTGAAGGAAGCTGTTTTAGAAATCGTGCCCTTCCCGCTGCCGAAAGTTAGTTAAAAGAATTGACTAAGTTTTTTTTTCCGTTTAATTATTTTTTTCTTTTTTACACTTTCGCCTTTCGTCTTATACTTTATTACGATTAAAAGAACACAAAAATACAGATTCGTGGAGCAGTAACAAGTTTCTACCCCCTAAGGGAATGTTCTTAGTCGAGATAAGTAGAAATCCCCGCATCTAAAAAAAAACAACAAACAACCTTGTTATTCGTCTACATCTTTCAAGGACTTTATGACGTAAGAACAGAAAGGGATATACATTTGACACCATTTTTAATTTCGCTAAGGAAGCGGTACGTTCACAAGTCCGTCCGACAAGTTCCACGAGAAATTTCTCCCGCGAAAGCCCGGCTCTTCGGGTAGTAACGTCAAGTCAAGTGCAGATGGAGTCTTATCCATTTCCACGTCCAGGGAAATGGTTGAAATGGTCACTTCTGGCAGCCTTTTGTTAAGGTCTTTCTCCTTATTTCCTAAACTTTTTTAAAAGAAATTTAAATAATTACGATCTCGATTTCTCTTTGCACTTTCGTCGCTCTGCATTTTAAAAGACTTACTTGGTTCTGGCAAATTTTGGCATGAACACTCTCCTATTCCGCGGTTGCGTCTTTTGGGAGGATTGGGGAGTTTGAATTCCATTTCCTCCGTGGAGATGCTCGTCTTCCATAGGAGGGCACATTCCGTCAGTGAAGATATTCGTTCCAATATTGATCACCTTTGCGTGTCGGTTGAGCAAGAAACTCAAGTTAAAGTCTTCGTCATCTTCACCGTGCGGATTGATCATATGTTCGGCCACCTTTAGAAATTAGGCAACCATTTAAAGTGCGCATGGCAACAGGGTGTGGTGTATCTTTGACCGTTTCACCTTGAGCAATCCCAGATAAAAGAGAATTTGCAGCACAGTCCAAACAGGGAAATAAACGTCGATCAAGATCTCCTTGCTCCCATTGTCTAAGCACTGTCGAGCGAATATACAGGCAAAACAGAAAGTATAGGTCGATACCGTTACAACCTGTTAAAATCAGGATAAATCGTTAAGTATACTTTCTTTTACATATTATTTATAGTGCGCTTCATTACCTGTGTGTAAACTGCAAAAATATATGTAAAAATATTCAAGGGACGCTTGTTAATTTCTAGATTAGTACTGAAAATATTATTAATAAAACAAAAATACCGAGTGGAATTGAGACCCAGTCGTAAAGCCAAAGAATGCCGCATTTGGAACGAAATTCCAAAAATTCCTGTAATTGATTCAACGGCATATTTAAAAAATTAATTGCCATAGCGTCGCCTGATGAAAACTAAGATATAACCTTCATGATAAGTTGTGCACCAAACGAATCGAGGATACGGCCTTGAAGTTGAGCTTCTCGAAGTCGTTGAGTGAACCATAGTCCGGGTAACCAAAACAAGTTTACGTCCGCTTTTACAGCCTTGAAACACTCCATTTCCGCACGGGTCATGAAACCTTTATTGGGGAAATGAATAATTAATATGTAATCAGATATCAATGTGATAAATAAGAATTAAAAAAGATACGAAATAAGAAACCTGGACTTTTAATTCGTACCTGCACGAACTACGTCCTCCAGAGTTCTGAGACGATACTCGACCGACTCTGAAATCGATCGGAAGACGAGAACTGCCATTAATTCACAGTTCTGCACAAGTGTTTTACGCAACATCTTTGATTCCGTATCAGAACCGGGAATGTACATGGTGATCGCCAGCATTAATCTCCAAAAAAAAAAGAAATTTAATTAAACTCAAACTAAAATTTATTAAATTATTATTGAGCAATTAAAACCTGTCGGGCCAGGGAAGTGCCAAACACTGCGACCACCATCTTGAAGCTGTTGGATGAGAAACACTCATTTCAAATAAACCAAAGACAAATTTCCTCGTTTCATTGAAAAATACATACCAACGGTTTTGACGTAAAATCCAAGAATGAAAGATAGTGGAACCATGTTCAGATATTTATCACAGTAGCGTACAATTTTTCCAAATAATCTAAACACGACAATCCCGGCAAATAAATTCAGTTCAATAATAAAAACTTAATCAAAATTTACTCTTTCTGTTCAGTGTTAAGCGCCGCCTACAACGATCGGGGAATTTTTGGAATGTTTAATTGTGATGTAAAAAAATACGCAAATGACAGTGCTTACCTGACGATAAATGGTGCTGACAGTCCAGAAAAGGACAAGAAAGCAGGCCAGTTCCCTGAAACATAATTTGTACAAAGAGCCTCTCCATTTCCATAGAAGGGATAAAAAGCTCCCCGATAAATCCAATCCTGGAGTCTTCTTAAGATTCATGTAGCGTTGATGAAATTATAAGCGGATTACACGAGACTCTACTATAAGCGCACAGCAAATATTATAATGGCGGCTCGCCTAAATATGCTAAACGATCATAACAATAATTTGCGGTACAGCACGTCAATGTCCTAGACAAGTCGCAATTACTACTGGAAAACAAACTAACAAAAGATGCGACTAAATTTGAGCAGGTCGCTTAGAAAATGTAGCGACCAACAAAGGTGTTGTCAGTTTGTCAAGTAACTTCCTCACTCAAATGGACGCAACTAGTCTGGGTTTGTGGATTTTAATTCCTTTCCCCCCGGAGCTAACGTGACACGATATTACCTTCGTGAAACAGGTTTACTTTCAAATTAAAAGAAAAAAACATATTGCCTCCGGGGCCAACGCTTTACAAATGACTTTTATAAAAACGTATATCCGAGTCACGTATCACTTGTGATTATTTCCACTCAACGGGAGCATTGCCAGGAGAAAGAAGAATCGAAGCTGATGCGGTACCGCCGTACCGGTAGATAAGAAAAAGGAAACACATTAAAAGCAGGGAGAGACATTGGACAAATCCAAATGACGACGGTGGACGACGGGTCTTTTCAATTAAAAAATTAAAATTTCTAAATTCTTTAGTAAGCGATGAATTCCTTCTCGATACAAACGGAAAAGGTATATGCCTCGGGTACACTATAAGTATGAGGAACAATATAGCTCAAACGTGACAGCAAGGAAAAGAGGAAGAATTAAGTTTCAGACAGTTTGATAATCATCTTAACCTTTATCCACGCAACAAGTTCCAAGGTGGTGCCGGAGACATTCGTACCCATTGGTTGCATATTTTAATTCAGCATTTGTTTTACTATTTTTTAAATAATTGGGCATTCCGATTCTCAGCTGCTAACAACAGCTATTATTTTTATCCAAGATTAACATTTGAGCATCGGCGTTACCCTATATAAGATGTAGAACAATGTATAGCGTTAAGTTATACCTTCATTTGAAAATTAGTTTTCTTATTTAGCGAGAAGAAATTATTATGTTTGGGACTTGTCAGTTGTCACGCTCTCTTCAATACAGTTTTCATAGTTTAGTTCTGATTTAATCCATATTGTTACGCGGCAGTATGTAGTGAGATAAAATAGAAATTCCGCGTTTGATTTTGCTGTCGTCTTCGGAGCATTTTGGAACTCTGAACTTCGACTGATGATAATTTCCTGGATAAGTGATGCTCGCCAAACTACCTTGATCTTGTTAATGCGCATGTTACATGACATGTTACATAATTATGAGGTTAAAAAAGCGATAAGAAAAGGGGAAAAGTAAAAAAAAGAAGTAAAGATTGAGTAACCAACAATTTTGTCGACAGCATATTAACTATAATAACGAGAAAAAACGTTTGTTTACTTCCATCATTTTAACGAAGCATTTAAGTATTCCAAAAAGTAGAGCAAATTATCATGGGATAGTTGAATAAAAATTAAATGACTGAAACCCACTTCACTAAGAGAAAAGAGCTTACATGTTTGTTGCGGTATTATGGAAAATATAATATCCCATGAGGCATTTTGAAATTCTACAGAACTACGCATAGCTCGGCATAGCTACAAGTCAAATAATAAATTCTTAATTTTCATTAGAACTAAACGCAAGTGTTACCATTCGTATAATTTAAGTCTAAGTCGAAATAGACGTGCAATGCATAAAACGCAGTCAGGAAATATTGTTTAGGTGATACCCTTTAGCGAATCCCAATTCCTCGAACGACTAGACACGTATAGAGAGCGGCCCGCGTCATAGATGGGTGCTTGGAACTTTGAGTATTCGTAAGACCTCAAAGAAGATGGTCGGAACTTAGGCCCGTCTCTCTTGAAGTCACTACTGTCACTCAAATAGCTGAAAATGAAAAACAAATAAATAAATAATAATTAATATTTCAAATGACATTGACTTAAAAATTATATTTATTTTGGCTGTCCATTAATGGATTCGGTAAATTTACCGAGACGGGTTGTAACGAGTCAACTTCACGTTGGACGCCTTAACGGGAGTCAAGCGGTTAAGGACTGACGAAGCCGCATAGCGCCAATTTCGTATATCGTCTTCGATGTCCTAATAAATCAAAGTGAATATGAAATTTCAAATAAGTGAACACACACATTCGGTAATGAATGAAGCAAAAAAAGGTCAAACTCACTTGTATAGTGTTGGAGAAGGTATCCTTCAAGGATGAAACCGCATTGTATTTTTGCCCCTGAGTCATGATGCGCTCTAGATCGTCTTCGTCGTCATAGAGAGCCGAGTATCTTAACAGTCGCTCACGGGTTGAAGCAGTCGGTGACGCATTCAAATTCCACCAACGCCGATGTGCGGTCCTGGGTATGGCCGTATGATACGTCAGTATCTATACATATCAAGATAATAGTTTGCAGCAGCATGAACGAGTTTAAATGAGGAATAACTAATTTACCCGAGGAGTTGGCGTGACTGAATAGATTGAGACGCGTGGGTACGAAGAATAAATAGACGGATGATACGTGTTCCAATAAGTCGTCTGAAAATGAAATGAAAACGGCACATATCATTTTCAGTTATTAAAGATCACAGTTTCTCTATTGCCAACTAAATTGAACATGCGTGATCATTTTGGAGAAACTTTGTGAGACTGCTTCCTCTTTCTTGCACATGCATATTGCGAATGATGGCAAATGGAAGGCGGGACCGCTATTACCCCAAAGTAAACAAGCTCAAAAGCCAAGTTCTACACAGCAGATATCCAAAAAAAGCCAAGAGGAAGTTTCAACTGAAGGCAACTAAAACAAATAAGACGGAAAAAGGGGAAAAAAGGAAAAGAAAGATCAAACGATGGTCCCGTCCAAAATTAGATTCCGGGAGTGCTGGGAACAGGATATATACTTTGTAGCTATTAGCTATAAGGAGTTGCCGTAAAAACAGCTAGCTCACGCCTTTGCTCTCTTTTGGTCTTTTGCGATTTACAATACGTATATTTATACGCATAGCTATAGCGTGTGTACGGGAGTGCGACACTTGAATTATTCATCCTCCTGGTACCGAAGGAGATCGGTGAGAATATAATAAACAAGAAACCTGAGTAGTACACAGTTTTAGGCAACAGAACACGTATAGCCAACAGAACTTTACTGGCATGTAGATGCTCCGAAGTGATGACGTGTAAGGCGATAGAGAAGTATCCGTGCAACCGTAAGAACTGTCATAAGAACTCAAGTATCCTCGGTGACTGATGGGTCGATCGTAGTAAACATGACCTGTCATTGTAATCTCTTCTTCGTGCCTAAATTAGTATGAGGCTATATATAAACAAATCAATGAAAATGCTCTTACCTGGTTTCTTTTTCCAGCTGAAACGGTGAATCCAAAGTATGAGGTAATTATATTCCAAGAACTGCACGAGGAGCAATAAATATATCGGGGAACAAATTTGGTTTTTGAAGGTTAAAGTTTTTCTTCTCGTTCGGCTACTGAGTCTACAGAGTGCGTTAGGGAGTGTGCGTCGTGGGCTGCGTTTGTATCGTGACTAAACTGAACTAAATGGCAAAATGTTTCGAGTCCTCAACCACCAAAACAAAACTCATCCCTCGAGCGTTCGCAAGCGAGAACTTGAACGGACGAAACGGATGCAACTCGTGGATTGCATATCTTCCAAACTTTGACGATGACCAACGGTGGCTGGGTAATGGGAAAGTTATTTCAGTTGCTTAGTTGCCACTTCGAATTAGACTTGAAAAATCCGTTGATCATTTGATCAACCTACGGATTTCCATTGAATAAGGAACTGAAATACTTAAGCAGATTACAGTCGATAAGTTTGAATTTCAACACAAAGCCAGACTTTAGTTGTATAATCAGGGAAATGACAAAGACAATCTCCACGCGAAAAATGTAATTATTAAATCTGTGTTTTCCCCGTTTTCTATAACCAGCGACATCAAGATGTTGTGTAAGATTACTTCAGTAGGAAACTGCAAATAGAAAATTAATTGTGAAAATAAACGCCATCTATGTAATGTGTTCGTTAGTCGTTACCTATAGGGGTAGCCACCGGCTTTGGAACGGAAAACAGAGAGAATCAAGCTGAAGAAGAAAGCCATAAGGCCCAGACCGACAATGGACATAATCCTTCTCTTGCGAATGTCACCCTTTCCTGAGGCTGCTTCAATTATAAGAATCATGCCTAGCACGGTTACGGCAGCTAGATTAATACAAACAAAAAGAAAACAGAGAAAGTCGGCAAAGAGGAGAGAAACGGTAACAATTTAAAAGAATATACTTATTCCCATCACGATATATGTTTCCAAAACGAATTGTCCTTGTGAAGATCCATGGACATATGCGATATTGCCAGCATTGGTACGGTGGACGAAAGGCGGACCACGGATGTGATTCCACATTTGTCCAGATGTCATGGTAAATACAAAAAACTGCAAAGCAATATACACATTCATTAAATTAACAGACAAGAAATATTGCAGTTGTACGAGTGTTACCAGCGACATGACAGCCCACATGGTTTTGTTGTACAAGAATTCCAAGTTATTCCGCCTAAGGTACAGTAATCCTCCAATGACTGCAAAAAGTGCGACAAGAGCAATAGTAGCGGAATAGTTTGGTGGTCTAAGGACACGGATCTATGAATTGATGCAAGTATATGTGATTAAAACCAGCTACAGGAATCAAAATCTTTTTAAATTTTACTTGGATTTCTGTTTGTTCTCCAACCCAACGAGCCACTGCTTCAGCAGCAAAACCTACTCTTTGGATATCCATAGTATCTGTCTTCTTGGGCTTCCCTTTGGCTGGGAAATGCATGATTACAGGAGCAGTGTTTAACTTAAGCTAAAAATACATTTATATTTCATTAGTCAAATAGAATATCAGGTCAAATATCCTTCAGACCGCAATTCTGGAAATAAAAAACTAACTTGTTGAAAAACATCTTGAGCTTCATCAAAGTCAACTAAGGCAAAGAAGAGTTGATTAGTGAACATTTGCTGGTAACGGAATGAATTTGCCACTATGGTGTACTCATCTAACGCATGTCTGAAAAAAATTATTAAAATTTGTTTTAATTTCATTTGGGAAGAAATGGTTATCATTTAACATACTTGCAGATAGCACATTGGCGTTTTGGTGACAAAGCTGTAAACATCACTGCAACAGAATAATTTCTTGGTGATGTTCTGACTAGCTCACGATATCTGTTTGCATTCAATTTAATTACGGTTCGTTTCGAACTCATATCCATTATTTGTTGGTAACGGTCGTTCAAACCCGATGCCTGAAAGCCAACACGAAAGAAGCGAGCATTATAGTATTGTATTTTAAACCAATTGATTTACACGATCCAACTTACATCTTGCTTCTTCTTTTGACCCTCCGAAACACTAGCAATAGTTAAAAGGAGGAAAATGAGGGCTAGCCCTAATGTCGTAGGCTTAAAACTCATTGTTTATCGTTATTGCCGGCTGTCAAAAAATCTTTACTTGGATCGACTGTCAGTCTACGATCCTGCGTCTGCCACCTCAACAACAGTTCTCGTAAACATTGACGACAAATTACATTCTACATTGCAAGATCAGTGCCACCTACAAACATTTCCGGTTTTCACAGATATATGTGTGAAAACCGGAAATTTTTGTTTCTGAAAGATAAAACATTTGGCCGAAAATTTGATTATTTTCTAAAAATGAATAGAGATGATGTAAATTACTTATTGCAATTTTTTATTTTATTTTAAAATACCAAGTTTTAATAGGCTCCAGGTGGCGGTAATTTCTTGCGAAGAACTTGATTTAACGTAAGCAGCAGAACACGAGAGAAAAAAAAAATCGACATAAAAGAGCTAGGCGGGAAACACTTGGTCTTGACTCTTGATAGCTAGATCGTTTTTCTATATATATTTTCAGAAGTCGTTGCTTTTAGAAATCATCATGCCTTCTTTGGATAATTGGATTGAAAAACCTCAAGAGATCATTCAGAAAATCTATGGTAAGTTTTTTTTGTTAAATTATACCATAATATTATGGTTATTGAATATTAAGATGTTTCAACAGAGAAACATAGTGGCAGTTCACCTTGGGAAAAAGAAGTAGATGACTACTTCACATCAAGATTGACCAATACAGAAACTTGGACTTCTATTCCATCGCTGAATGAAGTTTTAATTAAAGATCTCAGACATGGACAGTTGGTCAGATTTCGTGGCATGTTTCAAGATCAACTTGGTCCTGAGATGTATGGCTCTGGTGCTCTTGTAAAGAACACAACTTCAGGAAGTCAGAAAAATGTTACTGGAAAATTCAAGGATGAACTTTGTCTTGGAGTAAGAAATATTCAAAGTTGTGACAGTTTGCAGTTTCTGATTACTTAAATTAATGTTATTAGCTTGATGAAGAAGTTGTCAACTGGAACACCACAGAAAGCAGATCTTGCTATTACTGTGTACCAATACCTGGTGAAACTCCTTGGGTCAAACAAATATCCTTTTTCCTATACCAGTTTTTGCTGTCTTGGTCTATTGAAAATATTTCCCCTTTTTTTCCTTAACTAAATGTTATACATCTTCAGAGAGAAAAATAGTTTGTCTGGCCTGCAGCCTTCTAGACCTGTATCGATTGGGAAAAAGCGGCCCTTGGAAGAAGAAGATGACAATGAGATGATGGATCTAGGTGAATCCAATAAGCGGCCTTGTCCTTTAACAAACGCCAACCCATCAATGAGTGTTACCAATGGAAATTTGGACAAAATTCTAAATTTTCCTCTTCCGTCATCCGAATCTGTAGGCTGTATAGTTAAAATATACAGCGAAGATGAGGTGCCACTAAACGATGTTCTAGAAGTGGTAGGTGTCCTTTCCTTTAATACCCCAGGCGTCTCTGATGATGAAGAACGCGAAGATTTCCAGCCTCCTTCGTCGATTGTCCCACGAATTCACTGCATTGGTTCTCAAAAATGGCAACATAATAACCCATACATCATCTCATACAGCGGCCAGAAATGGAATGAAGGTTTGCAATCATTATGAAACTATTTTTTTTTCTTTAAATAAATCATTAATATTTTCCCAGAATCAGCGGCTGTGGTCGAGTTGTCCGCTACCATTCGAGATGAATTGCATGGTTTGTTTACTGAGTTCTTCTTGGGGGACAGTCTCGCTGCTGATTATTTGCTGTGTCATTTGATGTCACGCGTGTAAGTTGACCCTTGTTTTCTTAGATATTTATTATTCTGGCTCAGTATTGCAGCTACCGACTGACTATGCCGTTCATTTGCAATACTATAGCCTAGACTAAAACTTGTCTAATCAGGTGGAGGTCAAACGAAAGAATAATTTGCCTCTGTATGCTTGGACAAACAATCCAAAGATCTTACATTTATTCAACATACCATTACTAGACCGAAAGATTAATTTAGTTCTTGTAACAGGTACAACCGGAAAGATTCGTTAGCGCTTGGCAAATTGTCATTGAATTTAACAAACGTCCCCATAGACAATGCGGTTTTACAAGAAAGCTTTCCTCGTTTTTTGTTCAGTTTGTTAGAACGCTTAGTTACCAAAGCGCATTATTTGCCCATGTCTCTTGAAAATCTGAATACTCTGCGTATGATCCCTAAGAAAGATTACCAGGAAAATCGACTGATTGCCGGTTGTCTTCAACTGAGTTCACAAACGCACTTAGTTCTCGATGAGACAGCAATGACAGAAGGTAGTCCTAGTTTGAAAACAAATTATTATTAGCTTTCATTAATTCTCGGATTGCACTGTATTTTCTTCAGGTCAACTGATAGCAGATGGAGTGCGTAATGTAACTGCGATTGGAAACATATCTTCATGGCAGAAAATCGAATATGATTTCAATTATCATCAAGTGGAATTTCACACCGATATCCCCGTCCTGATACTATCCGAACGTCGCTCTATTGTTGCCACAGATGTAAACCTACCGCTAAGGTTGAACATGTCACGTGGCCGTCCGTTCGCTGAACTCATTGAGAAATTGGAAACTAATGCTGAACTGCTCATGCAAATGAGAAATTATCTCACCGTAACCAGACTTTTGCCTTTCAAACTTAATGACGCCATTCAGGAGGCGGTTCAACAAGATTTTATTCAGAGTCGTGCTCCAGGTCAAGCTAATCCTATGTCCACTGAAGATTTCCACTTGTTGCTTGTTTTGTCTCGGTTGTTGGCCCTTACGTACGGTAAAACGGAGCTGCTGGACGTGTCTCTTTGGCAAAGAGCGAAGGCAATGGAAGCGGAACGTAAATCTCGCTTATCAAATTCCAGTCGTTGATATGCTATTATGTTGTGTATTTTTGTGATTTCTCATTTGTCTTAAAGGATTAAAAAATGGATGGATTTTTCATATGAGTCTAAAGTAAATTGCGCAAAGGCTACAAAAGTTTTATAATAGAAGTTACAGATCCTAAATTTTATCCGGCAACTATGCTCACACTAGCTTAAAGCGTCTGCTGTCTAGTGTCTAGTTTAGTTTCAACTACCTCCTACACGTGTGCGATCATTAGACATTAGTACACGAAGTAATAGTTGACAGTTGGCACCCTACTCCAATATTGGAAATGGTTTTTTTCGTTTGCAATGGATGTGGTACATCTGTAAAAAAAAACCAAGTGGAAAAGCATCAATATCAGTGTAGAAGGTCTCAACATCTGTCATGTGTAGATTGTTCTAAAGATTTTATGTAAGTAAAAACCAAATACAGTTAACAATTAGTGTCACAATTTCATTTAAAATATTTGAATTGCTTCAAAATTCTAGAGGAGAAGAATATAAATCACATATCAAGTGTGTGTCAGAAGAAGAAAAGTATTCAGCCAAAGGTTTTGTTCCTAAACCAAATCAGAACAAAAATGAAAGAAAACAAACTGAATGGGTGGAAATGGTAGATTCTGACTGTTTTTTAGTAAATATTAAAATGTATTATAATTTATGATTTACTAGGTGCAAAATTTGGTTGAGACTGTCGGAAACACAAATGATGAACTGAGCAGTGCTCTTCAACGCATTAGCCAATATGAAAATATCCCAAGGAAAAAGCCCAAGTTTATTGTAAGCAAATGTTGAGTTTTAAACCAATTGCAAAATGTTTATAATGTTATTCCTTTTCAGAATTTTTTGAAAAATGTTTTGGGAAATAGAGTACATCCAAGAACAATTGGTATAAACAAAGAAAAATTATTCATTATTGTTCATGTCAAAACTAATTTAATTTATAAATATATTTAGAACAATTGTGGGATGTAATTTCCAAAGCCCTCGAGGAACTACGTTTAAGCAAAGTGGTACCACCGAATACCAATATCAAAGCGAAAGCATTGGAAGAAACGGGAAAGACCTCTACTGAAGAAAATGGAATCAAAAGGAAGAATGATATTGAAAATGAAATCCCTGCCAATGGAAACAAGAAAAGAAAGAAGGAAGCTGTGCAATCGCAAGAGGATGAAATTCGCAAACAAGCGAACGATACTATAAATTCCGTTGGGGAAGCCGAGCAATCTGCTAAAGTTAAATGGTGTACGATTGGCAAGATTATTCTGCGCGCCCAGGATGACAAGGAATTGTCGTTGAAGAAGTTTCAGAAAAAAATCATTGGAGAATATTTACAGCGAATGGCGGATGCACTAAGTGCTGATGAGTCTGTTGAGGTCTTGTGGTCTAAGTGTCAAAAGAAACTTTCAAAAAATCCAAAATTTAAGATTCACAAAGACAAAATAAAGCTTGTCTCATGATGCAGTTGTCTGTGATGACGAGATCGACTTACCAATTAAACGATCTATTTACTTGTTAGCCAATATCTTTTTTTTCGTGGTAAAGTCCTTATAACATTTAATCTTTCTTATTCTCTTATCTTGTCTAATACTTCGAGATCGATTAACCTCATTGGTTCCCCGAAACCGAAAAGGCCGAAACAAAAAAAAATCTCCTGTAGAAAAAAAAAGGCGGAATGCAAAAACTTATCATAATCTTGTTTTTCTTTCAGCCTCGTCAAATATTTCGAATTTCGAAAGGATGCTGAAATAAAAAAAAAAAGATAAAGGATTTTATACTTGCGTTGCGGTTTTTGGTTTTTGGCATACAGCAAGATAAACTTTCTGTATTGCAATGACTAGGGCAGCTAGGCCGTAGGCCCATTAATTCAACGATCGAAAATTGACGAATAGAAATTTATAAATTTAAGGATTTATCCTACTCTCTTCGTCTCATCACAGATAAAGACCACTTCTCTTTTCTTCTTTATTCCTTCTTTATCCTTCTTTATTCTTTACACCACTTGTCTTCTTTACCTATGGTCTCATCTCATGCTCATGACTGAATCAGTCGCAACCTCTGGTCGCACCGTATTTCTTTATAACTAATTAACTATATTGCATTTACATGAGTTATACCATAGCTCTGTCTCTGATCACTTGCACTGTTTTTTTAAATCATTATTTAATCACTTGGAATCACTTCAAATAAAAATAAAATGATAGGCCTAAATCATTAGTGGTTCGAATATGGCAACTTCGCATACTAGAAAATTCTGATGTAAAGTTGTCTGCTGTTCTTTGGCATTACCACGTGCATTTAACGTCAAGTTTGGTTCTTGTTCTTGGCTTAGTCTTGCAAGTTGTACCGGAGTCCAGAGGTAGGAGATAAAATATTATATTACAATGTGATGTTTCTTACGCTTTTATATTAACTAGTCTTTGAATATACACGTTCTATTGATTCAGAATTCTACATAGTTCATCATGGTTCGTCATGGAAAACACTCACACGCAAAACCTGACCAAAGCGCCGAAGAAAGAAAAGAAGTATGGGTTTCTATGGTTGAAAAATTAATCAAATCAGTTGGTGATTCTGATGAAGATTTGACAATCGCCCTCGAAAAAATTTCTCGAGCGAAAAAAGTTCCAAGGAGGTGGTTAAACTTAAACAAACCAAAGTTTGTGGTAAAAGAAAAGTGCTTTTTATAGTTTGGGAAATAAGTTCCTAACCAAAAGATTTTATGGGTTTTGATTTCTAGAGCTTTTTGAAGTATCTCCGATATAAAATTACTCCAAGTGTTGTTGACCAGCTGTGGGAATTGTTTTCCAAATCCATAGATGTGGAAAGGAAAAAAGAAATCAAGAGAAACACTAAACCAATTAAAACAGGAAATACAGATGGGAAAATTGATGAAAAAGAAGTTACGATTGAAGAAAAAATGGAAAATTGATACAACACAAAATTTCATAAGAAATGATTGAATAATGTCCGAACTCTGAAATGGAATTTTTTTATGATTTGGTATGACAATATCATGCTTGTCTCACGTCTCACGATGCTCTCGTCTGTACTGATGAGATCGGATTATCTAGTAAACGACCAATTTACTTGTATTTGTTTTTTGTTTATTACTCCAATAGATTTTTGCGATTATCCACCTGAATATCTTAGCAAACTCACGGGGTTTCTTGCTCAAAATAGTTGAATTTTACATACAGTTGATTGGCAATTCTAAAATGGGTGTCCCTAAACTATGGACTTGGACAGTCCATTTTGGACTACTAAACTATGGACTTCGATCGAAAACTATGGACTTCACCAGATGGCGCTGCCTGTCCGAAACTATGGACTTAGGGACCTAAAATATGGACTTTAACCTGCAGAAACTATGGACTCCATCAGATGGCGTTATATCCGAAACACTGGACTTGGCGTCTAAAGTATGGACTTTAAATGTATAAACTTGGCTTAGATCCGAATATTTTCGCTTAAGTTTTAAACGGTTCAATGAATATATCTTTTAATTAAATTTAAGCAAACCACAAATTCATTCTGAATGGTGTATTGCGAGTATTGATACACGATTTACAAGGTACATTTTGAACATTTCAAAAAAGGTTTTATTATTCTTGAATTGACATTTGAGAAAAGAAATAAAACAAAGTCATTTAACGTTTAAATGCAAGATGAGCAATACCAGAGCACTTTTTTGCACTTGATGGCAGATTCGGGTATGTTCTCGCATTCCGGATGGAAATTTTATTTGCAAATGTTGCACTGTACCATAACGTGAAATTTTTTAGGAAGGAGTTTATGAAATCCAAAGTCGGGCATCCGACACACACAGAAGAGGGGAATGGAAATTTGTTTCTTTGGTCTCCAATTTGAACGCGTTCGGAGTCCTTTGGTTGGAAAAGGAATGATTGCGCCGTCGGAAATGCATTTCATTAGATGGGAGCGCATTTGTGACCCATCAAACCTCAATTCAGATGGATTAAATGAAAATGCCAAGGCTGTCGCAAATGCGATGGCATATAGTCCGCAACTTCCGCTTTCTTTTTGGCTTTCGCATTACCCATTATACCCATTATTTTTATCCCTTTATTTTTTTAAGATATGGTAGTGGTTTTGTTAATAATGGAGCTATTGATCTTTTAGGTACACAGTATGAACACATTTCTCAAAAGAGGGAATTAATTTTAAATGTGCTGCAGAACCGCTTATGTCTCTAAAGACTGCTCTTGCCCTATACGTTGTTTTATATAAAAGCAAAAGTCAATTTTAAAAAAATGAGATCTTAAGTATGAATCGAAGATATAAAAAGCATAGCTCATCATCTGATAGAAAGCTTAAACCTATTAATTAAGCACAAAAGATATGTAGCTCATGCTTCTCTTGCAGTTGGTGCTTTACTTGGACAACCCGAATTTTCAATTTTATCTTTAGAACCGGGTAAACTTAGTGAAAGTAATGTGGATATAGCCATATAGGAGGAAGGAATATTAGTTAAATTCGCAAATAGAAGCTTAAAAATGTATAAGAGATTTTGCCTTTAATTAACTCGGAAAAACATCTTGTATTTAAACCGTTTTATAGATCGGATAAAGCAAGACAGCGAATTAATAAAAAATAATACTTTAGAAGAAATTAACAAAATAATAGAATATTTTACAAAAATATATCCTACCGCCGACGGAATTCTACCAAGCAGTGTTTTGGCATTTGATACCAAACAAATTTTGGCTTTAAAAAAGTAAGTGTCCCGCCAGCTCTAGAAAGCTCGTGGCTTCTTGCAGTTTATTGAACGGACGTTAAATATATAAAACAAAAAAATGATAGAACGATTCGTAGTTTATGTTTTATGTTGAATTTGGATAAAGTCCATACTTTTCAGGAAAAGTCCATAGTTTAGTATGGTCATTGGTGGAGCGTTCAGGTTCTAAAATATGGACTTTGACAGGCAGCGCCATCTGGTGAAGTCCATAGTTTTCGATCGAAGTCCATAGTTTAGTAGTCCAAAATGGACTGTCCAAGTCCATAGTTTAGGGACACCCTTCTAAAATGGTATTTATAAAAGCAGTGAGGTGCTGGCTGAGATGAATTGCAAATTCTCTTTGCAATACAAATGATAAGAATCAAAAGAAATGCGTGGTGTAGAAATTAATCAAATTATGTAGAAAAAATTGAATGATTCAGAAAATAATTCCATTTCATTAGATTAATTCAGATTTTTCCGGCAACTACGCTAATGTGTTAGTCTGCTATGTTATTTCTGTAGAGTACACAACCACGTGAATTATTTGGTCACAAGCAAGCTACGATGGTTTCTTTAAGTTTTGATAAGTGTGAGTCGCCTTTAATAAAAAAGGAAATGGAAAATACTTTGACTAAGAAAAAATTAGCCCAACCTAATTTGAATAAAAGGCGAGCATGGACGTCGATCGTTGAAAATGCGGTTAAATCTGTAGATAGTAACGAGGAATTGAAGACTTCACTCCATAGAATTGGCCAAGCTGAAAAAATCCCCATTAAATGGAATAGAATGAAAAAATCTGAATTCTTGGTATGCAACTTGTATACTGTGCTAACTTGATGAAATAATCATATATAACAAAATTATTGACATTTTCAGACATTTTTGGACAACATCAGTGGTTATCAAGTAAACCCAAAGATCGATGGTATGCTTCATTAAATTAAAACTTTTATAAATACCTAGTTAACGTTTTTTTTTTGTATGTATACATAGAACAATCATGGGAACTCGTGTCTAAAGCTTTGGAAGAACAGCGTAATAATAGAGCTAAGAATGACAAGAACCACATTGAAGTAACCAAGAGTGTAGTTGCAGTTGGAAATGAAAACAAAAGAAAAAGTGATGACAAGTTAGTTGGTGGAAATAAGAAAATTAAAATTGAGACAGAAGTAAGGGAACCACAAAAAAAGGAAAAAGGTACATTTGAAGAAAACGAAAAGGCAAAAAAGTTAAAAATCAAGCTGAATAAATCCAGAAATGAAAAAATTAGAAAAATGGAAAAAGCACAGTGGCAGAAAATTATTCAAAGTATGATACCAGAAGCAGGAAACAATGATGAATTAGTACAGAACCTTCAGAGAGTAAGCAATGCTAGCAATTTTCCACAGAAAACAAAATGGGGTTTATTAAATAGAAAATATTTCATGGTAAATAGTTGAGCAATTTTTATATTTAGTAAAAATAATTATGATTCATTTCTCTTTCAGTCTTTTTTGATGAACATGCCTGGTTACACTATGAACCCAACAATAACTGATCAACTTTGGACTATGGTTTCAAAAGCCTTGAAAAAAATTCAAGAAAAAAATCATGGTGGAACATCAGTTGAGTCAAATAAGGTCCCTAAAATATTTAGCAGAAAGGAAGCCTGGGCTGCTTTGTTGAAAAACATCATTATGGAAAACACAGATAGTGATCTGACAAGTAATCTTGAGCGAATAAGCAACGCCGAAAAGTTCCCAAAAGATCCGAATAAACTTAACCAGAAGAAATTTATGGTAAGAGTTTATATAAGTGAATAAAGAAAGTTTCATTACAGTAATGTGTATAAAAAAATTATTTAGAATTTTTTGAACTGCCTTCCTTCTTATCCAACAAATCTTGCAAAAGATGAGAAATTGTGGAATTTGTTTTCAAAGGCTTTAAAAGAGCGAAAGGAAAGCAACGCTCTGAATACTAACGCGATCAAAGATGAAGATAACGGAACCCAAGGAGATATTCCAAATGAAAATAGAAGCAAGAAGAAAAGGAAGCAACAAACTGAAGAAAGCAAGTCTCAGGTTAAAGGATCAACTAATCAAGCTGACGATAAACTGAATCCTCCCGAACAATCCATCAAAGTGAAATGGTGCACGATTGGAAAGAAAATTTTGCGCGCCCAAAATGACAACGAGCTACCCTTGAAGAAGTTTCAGAAAAAGATTGTCGCAGAATATTTAAAACAAACTGGCGGCAATAGTGATAATGAATCTGTTGAAGCCTTGTGGTCCAAGTGCCAAAAGAAACTGTCTAAAAATTCAAAATTTCAGATTGTTGATGACAAAATCAAAATGATTTCACGATGATGACGTCTGCCTGTAATGACGAGACCGATGAATCCATTAAACGATCCATTTCCTTGTTAGCAACATATTTGCCCTTTCCAACAGGTGGTTAATCTACTCCGGTTCCCTTGCGTGGACGATTTTCGAAAGAAGGTATGAGCCCAATTTAAATTCTTAGTAGCAATTAAAAATCTTAGTACAACTACGTAAAGTTTACTCGCTTTGCAGCACCGTAGATGCTTTTCAATATTATTTAGCCGACAAACGAAGGAAAAAGTTCTCGTAGGGAAGCCCAGATTATTAAATACGATTATTATTACGCCTTCGCCCCGTCTTAAACCGATGAATTTATTTCTTTCTTTTAAAGAAATGTCGCAGTCTACAAGGATTACGTGGCTGATTTACAAAGCTCTGATTGGCTAGTTTGGTCTGTCGTATTTTGTGTTTACTTAGCCCTGTTGCACTTGATTATTGTGTGTTAGTCCCCACAGCTGTTTATTGAAACGTGGAGCCACCAGATCGCAGCAGAAAAATAAGGGGGGATCTACGTGGCGTTTGGTGAGGTGGCCGTTCGTGATAGGTCGAGTATTTTTTCCGAGCTACGGGACTTGAACGAGAGTTGGTGGGATGAAATGGAACGGACGATAAGCTGCCGCCGGGACGAACAAGCGGAGAGAGGGAGAAAACAAATCAAGTTTTATAAGAACAAGTGATTCTCTGATAAACTGAAGGGAGAACCAGTAAGGGCGAACAACCGAAAAGAAAGGCAATGGGAAGAAGAAAATAGTTATATAGCAAGTTCTTGTGGGTTGGAAGAAGGGAGAGAGAAGCTAGAGGTTCTGTCCTAACGGTACATTTCAGCTGTTAGCTGGCGGCAGTGAAGCTTTCGTGCCGAGATAGGGTATAACGTATACTATACACAAGGGCAGAAACGGTGACACGGGAGGAAAGCCGAGAAAACTTAGTCTTATCTCAACAGGGCAGACATTTTTGTTGTTGTGTTCACTCCCTTGTTGGTTGTTTGTCTCTCTCTCTCTCTGCCGAGTGTGTGGCAGCGTTTGGAATCGACGGGTTTAGGTTAGCACAGTTGCGGTTCTACACAGTCTGACGGCCGCAGTGCCAGGAGAGAAGGAGACGGGCCCCACACACACACACAACACTCGACAGGAGAAAAGAATAACAAGTGTCTTATTTTGCTATCCCGGCAGATCGACACGTCCCACAAACTCACGCAGTAGGTACGTTTTTCCATTTTGATTGTATTCGTTTGTATAGTGTGCATAGTATATCGAATGTGGTTTCCCCATTTCTTTGCCACGATAACCAACTCGACAAGTGTTGCTTCACCGTATTGTGTCCAGCTTTTTTGAAACCAGCATTGCCTTTTTTCTCTCGTTCACTCTCGTTCGGCTGCTGCTCAAGGAGCTGCAACTTTGACGCGACGCTCGATCAATATATTATATAGTGAGAGCAAGTTTGCTTCGTGCCTGCGCCACACACTGCAACAAGCGAGAGGCACAAGAGATCTGGTCACATACTATTTTTTGTTATTCGTTATTTTTCAGAGTTGTGCATTGGTTTTACTGCCGGACACACACACAAAAAGTGATGGATATTTTTTGATTGTTTGTTTGTTTGCTATTTGGTTTAACACCCTTGTTTTATGTTTTGTTTGTTTAACTCGTTATTTATTTTTATTTTCTTCTTTCTCATATATCTGTCCGCCTCATTTCTTGGTCGGACCAGCTCGCCGCAATCATGTCGGATCCCACCACAGCTGAGGAAGCGGCGGCCAAAGCCGCTCTCGACAGTGCCCAATCGAGTTTCTTCCTTTCGTCCAAATTGATTTTCCTGCTGGCTCTGATGGTTCCGGTCGCCCTGTTAGGTAATCCACATCTTGACAAGACTTATTCTCTGCTATACAGGCCGCCGGACATGGACGTCCAGTCTAAGCCAAACAATGCCCGTCTTGGACTAGAGACATAGAGCGTGAGACTTTAGAAGAGTGACAAAACGCCACTCCATCTCTTAGCAATATATAAGACGATATAGCATTTAGAATAGCGTATAGAGAATGCGCTATAAACCATCCATCTATTTGGCTTCGGCCCGTTTAATTACGTTGTGGCCAGCTATTACTTGCTGGAGGTCTCACCGTCGCCTTCGCTTGTATAATCCAAACGCAATTAAGCCGTTATGACGTCAATGCCATTCTATTAGTTTGAATGTGTAGTACAGTATAGTGCGGTGCCGGATGGGTTGGCTGCGCTATTATTATTGTTAATTCTGTAATGGTATGGAATGAACGCATTCATTAATTTCGACATTTTCTTTTCTTCCGTTGCCGATCCATCCACCGTGGATATACGTATGCAGGACTATTTGCCCGGAAATTGTTGATGTCCGAGAAGGAGAAGGAAATTCGACGGATGGAGAAGAAGAAAGCCAAAGAGCAACGAAAGAAGAAATGAATAATCCCCATCAGGAGCAACTGACGAGAGAACACGAAGAGAAGAAGAGCATATAGAAAAACGAAAGGGATGATGATGAGAGAGCGACTCTATAGTTGAAAAAAGATCTTTGCCCGAACACTCCACCCCGGGAACAACAAAACCAAAAAAAAACGTCCAGGCTGCTGCTGCTGCTAGCGAAGGGTTGCTATACGTACGTCTCTCTTTTTTCTTTCGTTCCATTTTCTTGATCTTTTTTTTCTTCTTCGTTCTATCACAAGAAATAAAAAAATAAATCCCAACATGGTCGTGGCTCATACTATATTCAACACCACCCCTTAAAAACAAAATGGATTTTTTCGCTTGCTTCCCAAGAAATCCTCCGGTTTTTGATGATCGTCCACCACTTGTAATAAAGCGAGCGATCCGTGCTCTCGTGACGCGACTGATTAACCACGTAGCTGCTTCTCTCTCCCTTCTTTATTTTTATTTTTATTTTGAGTTCTTTTTTCTCTTTGATATACATTCGTTACGTGTGCAAGAGCTCCAGCCAGAAACCCGTCTATTTATTAGCCCGGAGCAACAGAGCAGAGCCCAGGGACGGAAGAAGACGACGATAAAGCTAAAAAGTTAAAAAAAGGGAGAAAAAAGAAAAACAAATGAGATAGGAGAGAGAGAGAGCTTGACGTCTAATCATTGAAGCTAATCGTGAAATGGGAGTAGCCTTTTACAGCGATAATGCGAAAGGACAGCACATGCACCAAGTTGGAAATAAGGAAAGAAAAAAAGAAAAGACTCGTGAACTTTTGAGCTTGCCGTCGTAAATATAAAGTGGCGCACTACTGTACAACTTAACTTGCAAACCGTTGCAGTGCAGCGTTTGTTTCTTGTACTTTTACTTTTCCGGTTTAGAGTGAACGCGGGAGGGTAAGTAAGATTTAATCTCTCTGAAAACGCTATCGTGACATTTTCTGCCATCAAACAGTAACACTCTATACGCGCTCAGTCACTCTGTATTCTGATTGGGCGCTCACGTAAAAGACCTTATACTCTTTTATACCGCCGCTTTTTCTCTCTCTCTTGAACGCTCCTCTTCTTCCCGTTTTTCGCTGTCTTTCTGCCGTTCAATTGGATTGCCACCACTACCGAAAGTGTTGGTCGATTTGTTGGGTGGAAAAATAAAAAAGGTAAAAAGGGAAAACGAGTCGTCGCGCAGAGTTACTTTTGATGCTGCTGCTGCAGATAATTCCAGCGGCGAATCAAAAAGAAACATCGACTGTATAAACGGGAGCAGCGCGCTCCATTAAACTCGGTTCCGAGATGGAACAAGACAGGAGAAAAAGCTGATGTACTTTTTGGTCCGTCTCAATCTATTCCTCCCGTTTCTGACTTGAATTATCGCGTATATGGCTGGGATGGAAGCTATTACATCCCCCCTGCTGATGACGTTCGAATGCAGGGAGCTGTCTAGCTAGTGGAAAGGAAATAATATCACCAAGCGACTGCACCAGCAGCGTCCCGGGAATAATCAGCGGTTTCACCAATTTTTGCACATGACAAGAACCCGCCACGGATGGCTCGGACGGTCCCAGGACGATCTGTTCGGACTGTGCATTCGGCTCTCGACGCTATGACGTAAGCCAGGACCGAACTAGATACCCTCAATGAACGGAATACGCAGAACTATCCACGGTTACATTTTGTATAGATGCTGTGTGTACATAAAAGAAGAAGAGTTGGCATTCGTTTTCACTATACTGTCTGATTCAGCGTCAAGTTTACCATATCGTTGTGTCTTTTGTGGGGCCGACCGCAGAATTTGAATTTGAGTTACATAATCCCCGCTGGATATATCTACGATTTTCGTCATACTGGCACAGATGTGTGTGTGTATAGGCTATTTCCAGGAACGCCAGTTTTTGGGCAAAAGTCTCTTTGATCAACCTAACGTTCCCTTTCATCACCGATTCATTGGCCACTGCTCCCTCCCTCAATTCCCCCCCCCTTTTTTTTAGAAATAAAACGAGCGGGAGATTTAAAAAAGTGAACAACATTGATGAAAGAGCGCACTCACGTAGGCTTGTCACGATTCGACATGGACGCAATCCTTCTAACATTTTTAGCTCGGGAACAAAAAGATAACGGCAGCACAAAAGAAAATATATGTGTGGATGGATCTCTAGTAGAGTCAGCAATTATGAAATAATACTGAAGACTCAGCAGCTGTGTGCGCCAAGGTTTTCAGCTTCCGCCGCTGCTGATCCATTCCTGTCTAAACACATATCTTATTTAGACTTCGTCTGATGCCCAAATTAATTCTGCACCGATTGCACGATTGGCCCTTTCCTTCGTCGCTTTTTTATTTCCTCGGCATCAGTTGTTATACTCATTTTTATGCGCGACGATTCTATAATTTACGTCAGAGAAACGCGCATAAATCGCCCGAGTGGCGATCAATTCAGCTTCATAGAGACGAGAGAGTCTCATCTGGCGACGATTTTATCTAAACATTTATGCGCGTCTCGCTCATTCTGTCTGTGAACTACTGAATAATTCTTACTGTTGAGCTTATAGACTGTCCAAGTAATGGCAGCAGCCAGCAGCCCGATGATGATGGGGGAGATGTGTGGGTGCCGTTGACGAACCAGATCGGCTTATATATAGACATTAATATCTAAAGAAACAAGAGATAAAAGAGAGAACTAAAAGAGATATGGAGAACTGGGCTTGCTTTTCATCCACTGCCACAATAGAAGAAAAGGTTCCCCTCCTCCTGCCATAGACGAGCGTATCGTGCAGCTTCTGTGCAGCTGCGGGAAGGAAGGATGTGGCAACATCATATAGTCTCTAGCATTCTCTTTTCTCTTCTCCCCGCAATTCCCTTGGTCTCAATCAAGACAGACAAGGCGAGCTGGAGCTTTTAGCTCAGCACAGCAGCACACAGCGGCACGATATGTATACAGCGGGAAGAAAAGTCATTTAGGGAGCCACGCGTCTGCTATGGCACGACGGAAGACGTAATAGGCTACCACCAGCAGACTGTTGTCGGCACGGGGCGTCGGCTCTATCTGTCTATCGTGCAGGGCCACCACCACCACCAACAACAACGCCGCAGAAACTATTCATTGAAAACTCCCGAGGGCTTATGCGGGACAATGAAATAAAAGAGAAAAGAAACGCGCGCGCGCCAGTCCGCGTGCAATTTTTTGTTTTTTCGCGTTTTTCTTATATCCTGCACGAGCTGCATATTATCAAACCAAGTCGTGTCGAGTTCAAACAACACAACTCTCGTATATATCTAGTCGAATTTCGGTGAGTTGATGACATTAGCGCCAACAGCTAGCCTCGGGGTGTCATGTCTATCCATATTGAATGCTGCGCTATTCCGTAGATGTATACTGCACGCGAATAATTCTTTTCCGTGGTGTTAAGTACACGCTGGTACTACTAAAGCTTCTTATGTGATTGACTATGGGCGAATTCAATTTGGCAGTGCCACTAGATATAGTATACAAGCTATACATCATTCAATTTGAACGTAACTTAATTTTTAAAAAGGCTATAAGCATGCAGGTATTTCATCTGAAATGTTGATATTGCGCTTTGGTTTGTTTTCTGTCTTATTGCGATCGATATCATAGGATATGCAGCGGCGCAGCATAAATCTGTAATAATACAAACAGGAAACGAGGTCTACAGTATCGATAAATATATCTGTCACATTGAGAACGAGTCCAATATTATTCCACGTCAAAGTTACGCCACCAGACGGCACGTGCTATAATATAATATCTAGACGTTGTGCAATATATTGCAAATAATCCAAGAGATATTCGTTTGGCTGTCGATCCTTGTTTCCCAGTTCAGTCTGCGTTTGATTTCCTATTCCAATCCGAATCCTTCGGCATTCGATAGCGCGATGAACAGTTTCTGCTGGAGCGTCTCCCTGTCCGGGTAATCAGGTAGAACGAGTTGGTTAAAACAAGTGTGAGCTTCTGGTAGAAATACGGGTCGATCCCGAAGTCGAGTGATCTTGAAACTCTACAAAGAGACACGCACAGCAGCAGGAGCCAAAAATAACAAATGCGCAGTGACAATTGGCATATAGTATTACAAACTTAAACTAGCCTACAAGGAGGAAAAAGAAAGGCACTTTCACTATTATTTATGAAGATTCGTAACAAAATCTCCGGCGGTAATATACAATGGATAAGGTAATATAATGATGGAAAGAATATATAGGATGCTGTGTCGTACCATTTCGGCCATTCCGCCCACTGGAACTCGGTCGGTCCCGGTAACGAAGCGCAAAAATCTCTTTTGCATCTCCGGCGACAATTCAAAGAGCACGTCCCAAAAGTCCCTAATTAGTCGGTCGGCCGTGGCGGTACACCCAAGACGTCAAGTTGTTCGAAAGAGTTTTTTTTTTTTTCATTTGTTTTTGTTTGTTTTTTCAAAGTAACATTCCATGTGTACATAAGAATAAAAAATAAAAAATAAAAAGAGTCCTTATCTGTACTATTGCATCTTGGTAGGGTACAAATTACTTAACGGAATGCTTTGAACAATAAAGTAAAGCAAAGGAGGCTTGGTGCAATAGGATTTTATGCAGATTAATTATTATTATTCATGCAGGGTCGTACAAGGACAAATATTATTTACGTAATGTTGTATACAATGTTTGCCTTAGAAATGATGTTTGCAGCAGAACTGTTGTCACTCTTCTTTATAGGGGGTCATGGGTGTACGTGACTCTTTTCGTCTCAAAAGTCACCGGAATATTTGAGTGCTACTGTTTCTGCATTGTAAATCTCCGCCCATATGTTATGAAGTCATGCTGTTGTCGTACACACAAGGACCGATTTCAATGATTCCCCCTCAACCCATTTTTCTTGGACATCTTATCGTCTAACCCAACAGCTTAACAAACGCAGGCACAGAGGACGTTGCTGTGCACAGACGAATAAACAGCTTATTATTGTTATTGTTGTTGTTATCTCATGCATAGTTACACACAGGACTGCAACTATAGTACGTAATGCAATAGATGTACTATAAAGTTATACTGGGAAAATCATACTTGATGACGCGATCACCCGATTTGTAGCCGTCGTATTCCGTGTTCTTCTGCAACTCCCGCAAGTCCAGTTTTGGAGAACCGCAGACGAGAATTTCCACCTCTTCCGGCCGGAGCATCTGGCCCCCAAGATATATATATAAAATAAATAGTCTTATAGAAGACGTGGAATCGTGATGTAATTGAATAATAAAAGAAAATCGACTCGTTACGATAAGAGCATTAGAGGCGCAGACGGAGTGGAATCCCAGGTAGAAAGCGCGGAACTTTTCGTAAATGCCTTTGTTGAGAATCCAGTCGAGGTAAAGACGGACAAACTCGTTACGGTTGGCGTTAGTCACGGGCACCCGGTGGGCGTTCTCCATTAAAGGCACTGTTACCACTTCGTTGTATTCCCCAAAAGACACCTAAAACAATACACAAAGAAAATGGAACAATCCACCTTTATTTTTAAAATATAAAATTTCAGTGAAATAATTGGATAATACCTGGAAAGTTAGTGCCATATCTTCTTCGACGTTGCCCTCGTAGGCGAGCAACTCTTTCAGACCGAAAACTACTTCCTTCGCCATGTTGATATTGTATATATAGAGAGAGAGGAAAATTATGCATGGAAAATAAGAAAATGTATACGCCTGCCGGATTCTCTTATTATCTCGCAAAGAGCAAACAATTAAGGCCGGAGCGGCGCTGTTTGGCCAGCATCAGCCAAACAGCTCATATCTACACACGTCTACGCAGCAGGCTACCTTCACGAATAATTGTATGGTGGGGCGGGGGGGATCTATTTATGCGCACATAGAGAGTGTCAAATGCTAACGAGCTTTGTATAAGACGTGCCGTATATATAGAGAAGCCACTAACAACATTCGCCCCGCTATATATATGTTCCACTTGGGAGAAGGAAGTACGAGACAGCCAGAAATTGAAGTTTGCCACAGCACACAGCCAGAGAGAGAGAGAGAGAGATGGGGAAGTTGCATGAGCCAATTGCGTCTGGTATTTGCAAGTTGATGCGCAATGATGCAACTTCTGCCGTACCTATTCTAATGAGATATATAAGCCCATGTGTGCCGTTGCTAAATGGGAGTGATGATGGATTTGACCCTTTCAAAAAGACGGAAGCATCCGCCGTCTGGCACGTACTTTGACTTATTGACGGCTTACACTCGTGGGCTTCGCTCCATTCCGTGGGCGGTGGCGAGGAATAAGTTTCAAAACTATTATTATGCAAACAGGCTAGACTTATTACGTCATATACGTACGGGCATGAACTGAGCCAAGTCGTCCAAATTAAAGTTCCTCACGACACCCACCCGGGCGCTGTTGTTGGCCGGAACCACCGGTGGTGAAAGAAGTTTCCGGTAGCAAATGGACGGGAAATGTAGATCCAAGATGATACTAATAATAATACAACACGTCGACACAAAACATAAGAAATGATATCGTGTGTGTTTTTTGTTTTTAAATTGTTTCACGCACACGGCGGTTACGATCATTTGACCGACACACCCGGTAATAGTGTCTTAAGGTATTACGTGCCGGGCTCTATACCATAGAAACTAGCGTCATATTATTCATCTTTTTTATACTATAGGTTGCATGTCTTTGGTGATGTTCCCTACGATCGTCTGCATATACAACAAGAGAGGAACTGTGCGGGAGCGGACCCAGCCGGACGTTGTAGAAAAAGGAATAGCAGGATGCATATAAGCAAAAGGGAATGGGGCAGCTGCTGGACGAACGGACGGACACAGAGAAAAAGGAAATGGCGAAAGAAATGAGCCTGTGTAACAAAAGGCGAATCGACATGTGTGCACACCAAGAAATAAAACAAAAAATAACGACGAGGTGGGTGGGAGATGCAACATGACAAGGGGAAAAAAATACTCTTCCAGGGAAACTCCCAACACATCCAACCGGAAAGAAAAACGAATCCAATAAAAGGACATGGTGACTGCAGAAAAACGACGAAGAATATAAAGGCCAAACCGAAAGGGGAATCTCAACTGACGTGAATATTTGCCGATTCCTTTATTCTATTGTAATAAACTACTTTAATTTTATGAGATGATCCATTAATAAATAGCCTGACTAGCGGAATCTATATGGATTATCGGGCATTATTATTTATAGCTCGTCTCTATCCGACCGCAATATCAAAAGAAAATTATTAAATTAATAAGAAATGAATCGACGTTTTCAGACTGTATACACTCTAAAGACACTCAAGCAGCAATAAATAATTCTATTGAAGTATTTCACTGTCTGACTCACTGACCTGTTGTAGACAGCCAGTCCCATGAGAACTCCTATGCTGCACACACACATCAATATTTTCGAGCGGTTGGTTCGGTCACGCCAAAAGTCCCCGAGCCGTCGGAAGAAATTTGAAATTGGTTCATGTAAAAAAGGAAAATTAGATTCGATCACAGTGAGATTTGATGAAATCAATAGAAGCGAGAATACTATATTTCGCGGTAATGTGATAAGGAGAGGGAAGAAAGGCACACACCCAAATAGTTATCATAATAATGGAAGCTGTAGTATACAGAGAGAGAGCTAGAAATTGGGACTTACAGATTGTACTCTTTTAGATTGGTTTCCGTCGACGTGCTGAACCAATAACAGCGAGCGTTCGGATAGTAGATGAACATGCCGTAGTCAGGCTGCGATATTTAAAAAAAAAAAGCCAAAAGAATAAGGTGAAATATTTTTATCGACAAAAATGTTACTCAGATATTGAAATAAGTTTTGACGATCGGCACACAACTTTTCTCGTTTTGATTCCCATCAACGTTTAACGACAAGATCGCTGTACGCCCGATACACTGCTGTTTTATGTGCATTATTTTAGCATCTAAAGTTGTCATTGCGCACATGTACGACCCTGGTAGAGTCAGGCGAAACTTGACAACTTTGGTTGATTGAAAACTCTCAACGCCGGAAAGGACTCGGGGCGTCGGGTTATTTTCTTTTTTATATGTATGCAAAGAGCAAATAAAAGATTGGGCCGTATCTAAACGTATATGCATATAAAGTTCATTGAAGAGCGATATAGTACCAGCAAACTTTGCCCCCCCACCAGCAGAAACCGTTCCAACACAAAAAAAAACAAAATATTTACATCGTATTTACTCTTATTTCTCAAATCACAAATAATAACGCGCTTTGCTTTATATACGTTTCAAAACTTTTGCTGTCGTGCAACCCCTTCTACCCACTTTCCTTTTGGGGGGGAAAACTGCGTTCAACTTTTTTGTGTGGGTGTTGTTGTTTGTTGGCAACACTGAACTCTGCTCTTTTTTTATCTCTCTCTGAATTGTTGAGCAGTTGAACTGAAAAGTTTCCCGTCGAGGGCGGACCCTTTGATTCTCATTTATGCAGAAAATTTAATGAATGACGTTCTACCACGTTACGTGACGATGCTCAAGATGCGTTCCCAGGAACCATAGTAACCTATACTACTATTATTTTGTTTTAACTCGGTGCAAGTTGATGGGGAGTGTACATCGTTCCCTCCCTAACGTGATAGTGCATGTGTCGAAAAAAAAGTTTCCCGGAAACAATTGAGCGCTCGCACATAACACACAACACCCAATATAATGACGCCCCAGTGCAGAAGTGCTGGCAACAGCTACGTCAATTTGTTTCCCTGAACAACCTGGCCTCGTAATCAAATCTACAAACTTATTGAATTAATCATATATAGAAGCAATTTGTTATCTATTCACCTGAAAGATTTCCCGGATAAGAAGTTGGAACCACTCCTTCGTCAGCCCACCCATATCCTAGAAGAATCGGGAAATTCAATAGCTCAAATTACTTCCGGCTGAAACAGTGCAACTTATAAGGCAAAGGCTGGCAACAAGATATAGCCTCTTTTATTATTTGATATGAATTCTATAGAGGTAGTCAAACTTTGCGGTCTGGTGTGCATGTAATACCAATCCAGGTTCGCCGACGAAGGACACGCGCAGCTTCTTCTTCAAATCCCGCTGTTTGATCGATATCTGAAATGGGCATTCAATGGGGGCAAAGCAACAAAAGTCAAGTTACTGCATCGATGGGAAACTATTTACTTTAGCTACAGGCGCACGTATTCGCCGCCCACACGCATAGAAATCTGACCACTATTCTGCCTTTATTCAGCCACCAACGTCTATACACTACGTGTGTGTAAATGCACCTACAAACGGATGTGTCACTCATGCTCGATCGTCAGCAATATGAAGGGGAGAAAAAAGCGTGGATTCGGAATTGACGGTCGACTCTTTGATCAGCTTTCACTAGCACATAGGGCATTCTGCATCAGCGGCGGTGTCTTTAGCTTGCCGGCCATAATGCTTACTGCCAGTTCAGGGCTGTAATAGATGTCTGTGTGCTATACACGGGATTCTCCCTGAGCTGCAGCTGCTGGTAGCCTTGTGATAGTACATATACATTCGAAGCTACCGATACACACACAAAAGGACCTTGAGTCAGCCTACAACAGGGAAACGAAGACGAGGCACTGGAATGAGCAGACCCCCGAAGACTATAATTTATCCCGCGATTCATCATCCTGTCCCATTGATGGGCTACTGGATTATTTTCTTGTTGTGTTGTATACACTGCAGCAGCAGCAGCATTGCACATAATATCTGCGTGTGTGTGTGTGGATAGGCTGTACACAGGCCCTATACACATAGAAATGCACGACGATGCAGTAAAAAAGACTATCGATCCTTGCTGTTTTGGCTATGATATCTGCGTCCTATAGAATATTAGGCAAAAGTGATCGCTAAAATGAGATGCCAAAACGGACGTTTGCATAATTGAATTGATTGGCTAATTTCTAACTTGTTATCACAAATACGTATAGGCGTGGTTGATGAATGATCTTATTCAATATCGTCTGGCTGGCTGGGATAATTGGTGATCAAGTACTCCCCCCTTACGGCATCAAACATCTGCTGATATCTATACACTTATTGAGTTATTCTAGTCAACAGCCAACATGGAAGATAAACATGAAAAGATACATCACCTATTTATATGGACGCAGTTCGCTTTGTTTCAAGACATACCTCGTTGAGCGAGTCGAGGACAAAGTGGGAGCGACGGACGTGTATGTTGAGGAAGAAGAGTTCCAACCTCGGTGGCTGATTACGTGACATTTTCGAAACGAGAGAACGTCTGGCCGTCAGGATCATCTGCTGCTCTGAATCCTTTGCGCAAAATTGATATACATGTTACACGTGCGGAATGTTTGGTATGATTCACAAATTCCAATATGTACTTTGGTGAGGATGAAACGTTTAGCGGCGATGCTCAGGATGAACGGATACTGACAATATGAGAACTGTCCAGGCCGATCGGGACTTTGCCATGTCAGGTACTCTTTCATCAGGTCAATGTGGTCCAGCGTGCTGTTGTAGAATTCCGTGTAGGATACCAAGGGCCCCGATCCGCTCGTGTTGTTATTGCTGGCATCTAATAGATTCAGTCAGTCATCAATCGAAATCAGTCTGGTCTATTATTTTGTTGTTGTCCAATTTCATCAGCCCGGCTTCATTTCTAGTCGATGTTTGACTGATTTGTTCATTCAACGTGTCGAGGAAAAGTGAACGCCTCGCCGATCATCGATGATCGTTTATCCATTGCCCTTGACTATGTCTATCGAACGGGGATGAATAGCGGGACATTGAGGAATGACTTGACTGCTGCCGGGTTGTGCTGTGCATGTAATAAGAGGCTGGAGCTGCAGATCCGCCCGTCTTGGTGGCAGCATCTAGAGCAGCAGCAGCAGCAGCTGCGCATCGATTATTCAGCATCAGCAGCTCCGGCAAACAGCGGAGTAAAAAAAAGAAAAAAAAAGGGTGGCCGGATAGGGGAAGTAGGAAGCGGAGCCTATGGTCGGATGGATGGATGGATGGATGGTGCATGCGGATAGACAAGTGCGTACATACTAGAAGAGAGGGGAGAGGAAATCATAAGGGAAAAGGCGTCGGGAAAGCGCAGCCACCATACAAACGGAATGAAACGCGCGCGGCATTTATAGGAATTCTGAACGAAACGAGGAGAAGCAAACAAAAGAGAAATGGCTAGACACGAGGACATGAATAAGAAAAGAAAATCGGACCGGGTTCTTCTTCTTCTTTCCATTTCGCCATCCGAGAAGGAAGGATCGAGCTAGAAGAGGCTTTTCATATAACATTGACAAGAAAGAGCGTCATGTCAAAAGAGAGTGTGGAGGAGGGAACCGATCGAGTCCCAAAACTTCTTCAGCTGGAAAATGGGGTTCCATATAACGGGTTGTATAAGATAGCACTGACTGACGTGATGATATAGTGTGAAAGAAAAAGAAACGGACGGGGGAAAAAAAACCTAATATTTATACCAGAGTCTCTTGGTATTTGCGCGGGATCTACTAGTTATAACAGCGCTTAAGTGGATGGGCCTGATGATGGACGACTGTTTGCAGCGCCACAACAACAAAAGAGTTATGTGGGCTGGCGCTGACTTGACGTTGACGTCCTTCCCTGACTATCTCACACACATCCCTTGTTCCTCTGGTGGTTTCTTTTTGGTTTGTGTGCGTGTCCTACTTCCTGCCATATTGCATTATGTAAGGGAAAAAATACGAAATCGTAATACTTAGCAAGGCCAAAATCCGGACGCCTGTGGGGATCCACCAACGGGATCGGGTAGGAGCCGGAAGACCTCTCTCCCCAGCCGGAAACTGGCGGATGCTGATAAACTGTAGCAAATGGCGTACGATGTTCCGGAATCGATTGGCCTCCAACCTTCAGCAGTGATTGAATTGACGCATTTGTTAAAAATTATGCTTAGCTCTGATGAGTGAAATACGTTTTGAGCCAGTAGACAAAGAGGTGGTGATCGCTGTTGCTGAGGCCGAGGATTTGGCGCAGCAGGTGTGAGTAAACCGAGTAAGTCGACGGGCTGCTAAACAGCGGACACTGGAGCAAAACGAAAAGAGCCCGGACGTCGTCCTTTGAATACAACCTGCAATAATAATATTATTATTAAATCATGTTTCAGTTGGTCGAATTGATTAAGATTAGTAATCCAAGTTTAGGTACTTTCTGCCTTCCTCCAGCAGGGCGTGGACGATGGACCTCAAGGCCGTCTTGTGAACTGCGCCCGGCTGCCAATGAATTAATAATCACAACAAATGAAATTACGGACAGAGCTCGTGGCTCCTCGTAGCAGTAGCAGCAGCCGCACGAGATAGCCAATGAATTATCCATGTGGATGATTGTGGTGGTGCAGAGAGTACAATGCCACCGAAATGACGTCACACCCTATCCCAAGTACAATATAATTCAAGATTCTATGTAGTTCTTACCATGGTGGAGAGCGAGTCGTAGACGCAGTTGAGAAAGTCCATCCGCAATTCGGGGTCGTGCTCGTTGTCGCCGCCATTGTCGGGAAAGCGCTATAGTTGGCGGAGAACCGACCGCACACGTCATATGGTCCCGTATTATTTCGGACAATAAGTTAGACCCGGCGACCAAGGCGACAAACCGTTGCGCCCCCCCCCCCCAAAAAAAAAACAGAAAAGCGGTCGACGGAGGGAATAGACAAAAGACGCAAACAAACAAAAGGAGAGATGATTAAAACATGATGTATGTGCTGGTGACGCTAGCAGACGGCGGCGTGTGAATACGCCGCGCGCGGACAATAAAAACCGAAAAACAATTGAATCAAAATTGAAATAGCTGCTCAAAATGGGATCAAGGGTATTGGATGGAAGCCATTTCGCCCGCTCTCGAAATTTCCTAGAAATACACACCCCGCAGGTTCTATATATCCGCCTCATCATCTATTGCGTAAAAACTAAACATACAAGTCGAGCCGGCTCTCCAACCATTCTCAGCAACTCTCTTTATTATCCCGATGTTAATTCCCCTTTTACTACATTGTGTGCGAAATATCGGTAGCCGCTCTATAATCATTTGCTACAGTTAACTAACCTATCGCTATTATAACGCCCAAACGTCCGATTGGTAAGCGACAAACGGGGGGGAAAAGGCAAACGGAGAAAAGTGGTAGCGGCAAATAAAAGGGAGTGATCCTGTTCCCCATTGACGTCACGACTGCGAAGCGAACGGCAAAGTTTTTCTTAACATAACAAGGGAAAGGAAAAACGAAATTGCCTTTTTGAATTTCTGCGGCTTTGATGTCGTGCAGCACACAACCAACTACAAACGTCGCTCTTTTTTTTCTTTAGATTATTCTTTTGTGTCTGTTGTGCTGTGCATTAAAAGTGCCAAATGCGTCACATTTCATCCGGTGGCTTCCAGCATCAGCAACAACCCGCCAGGAAGTGCCTCAACAATTTTCCTTTTTTTTCTCCCTACTGTTTCGCGAGAGCGTTTAGATACAAAACCGCAACTCAATCACGAAAGGGAAACTTTTTTCTTCACTAGAGATACACACACACAATCCTGAATCTATGTGCCTGTCAGCTTGTCTATTGACGTCATCACAAATCTCCAATAACAGAGGTCTCTCTCTCCCGTAATCTGAGATTATTATTGGAGAGGAGACCGTATAGCGTAGAGTTGCTTCGGGATACAACCACAAGAATCACTATTCGCTGCCGTTAAATAAATATTTGACTTGTGGGATCGAATGATAGTTTTTCAATTGATTATTACCTTAAAGGTGGCGCAGATGGAGGCGTACGAGTGGAAACAGGTCAAGAAGAAGGTCCGCAATTGCGAGTAGTCGCCCACCTGATTGCTCCGCTGGGTTTCAGACCTTTGGAGAGAAGCATCAGGATTAATTAATTCATTAAACAAACAGAGAGCCAAACTTTTGAACGACTTATTATTCAAACAGTGGAAAGTGCTGCTGTGTGTACACGACACAACTACGTATTATTGAAATATTATCAAGCTCTTTATTGTCATACACGTTCTCGGCAGACACCACAAACGCTCCTTTGTCTTCAGTAACTTGCGCTGTGCCTTTTAATAACCAATTAGTTGAATTCCAGTTGCAGTGATGCATTAAAAGCCCATCATATTGCCGGGATCCAACGACAAAACAACTTTTATATTGTCTAGGCGAACATTTTGAAATAAATTTGCCCAATCAGCAGTGTTCGACAGAGTACTTGAATATTAAGACGAACTTTGTCCCCGTTACACGGCAATAAAGTCTAGATGTGATGAACTTACACGTAATCCTCCATGTTCATTTCGATGCTGGGATACGAAGGCTTGACGACAGTCAACGCCATCTCGCCGCTGTTGTCGAATGGCTGATGGTGCAGTAAAGTCGTCGTCGTCGGGGGATTGATGGACGAGTCATTGGAATCGGATATACCGGCACCAATGCTGCTGCTACTGATACTATGGGCGGTGGTCGGTCCGATCCGCTTGGATTGCTGGCCGTTGACGTCCACTCCCCCTGCCAGCAGCCCATCCTTCAGAGTCAAGATTCGAGTTAATCCACATCGTTCACATTATTGCAGTGTTGTTGGTTGGGAATCGGCACCCCCCTCATTCCTTTCGCCGGGTGCCGACTCTCTGTCAGTGACTGATCCGGCTGTAACCAACGCGGCGCAAAACAATATCCCATGGAAATGGCCGGAAAAGAAACAAGAGGATCCAATTCGACGTTTTGTAGACAAGCGAAAAAGATATCCCGTGCAAGTAATACATGTATAAATACTGCAGTATTATTATTAGTATTGTGATAGATATTCGGGATATATAATAGACCGATATGGTGCCCATGGGAAATTGTACAAATACAAGCGAAAAGAAGAGCCGAAAGAAACGAACACACATCTATTATTTATAGTTATATATATATCGGCTAGGGTTTTGACGAGCAATGAGCTGAAAGCTCGACAAAGACGGGCACAAAAGGCGGAGCCCCACATCCATCATCCATTCAACATCCATGGATGACTTTTGTGCTTGTTTTTATAATAATAATAAAAATAGAATCTTAGCATCAAAGATTATTGGACAGATAAATGTTCTTTTTTTTCGGCCTCGATAAGAACTTGAACAACATCACGCAATTTCGTGCCCAGCCCAAATTGTCATTGGCAACGTCACGCAATAACATGAGCAACGCGGAAAGCTCAATAGTGTTAAGCCATCCGTGATGAAAAGCAGAATTCCCGTGAAAAATGTTGTGATTTCGCAGACTTACTTGATTGATTGGTGGCAGATTGGATGTTATTGTTGTTCTTGTTGTTGCTGCTGACGGACGCAATAGGATCGAGCCCAGTCCTGGCAAACTGATGTGCAAACCACCAAATCGGCCGGCCATGTTTAATATTCGTCGATTTCGAGTTTGAATGGAAATGCAATTCGCCAAAACTCTCGACTCGTCTTCAAACGATTCGTGCAGGAAACGCTTGAGATGCGTCACTTGAGAATCACGCAGTTATATCGGCTAGTAGTTTGAGACTCATCTGAAGTTAACGGGATCACAGGGAAATCTTCAGCCACTGTCCGCGGCCCACACTCTAGTTGCGTCGTTGGTTGGTCGTCAAGGCAGCCGAGGACAAACAAATCGACCATTTCACCGTGATGCAGGTTCATCAGCCTTTCACGGCCGTAAGTTTATGGCCGCAGGTCTTTCGATCGATCTCTATACGCCAACTCCCACACATCCATGTTCCAACCTCCCACGGCCGTCAAATCCTACATATAAACGAACTTAACAAAACATTCTTTTTGGATGGGAAGGATCTGCCTCATTTTTTTACTTTTCCTGTTGCTACTCCCGCCAGCTCATTTTGGCAAAATTTGATGGAAGCAGCCGGTGCTGTTTGAACGACACAGTCAGGATCACTTATTAAAAGAGGATACGGACGAGAAAGAGAGCCTCATATGTTCATAATTTTAAAGCCTGCGAAAGCCCACGAGCTTTAATCGTCTCGGATCTTCATCAAGTCTTCCAGGAAATTAATCGGCGTTGGCCGCTGGCTGGCCGTGCAGGACCAATCGTGGGCAACTCAAATTAGATCCTAGTAATTGCTTGATGAAGGCGGTAGGCGTCTAAAGTGTACGTATATGTATAAAAGGCAATTATCATCTTTCAGACGCACTGAAAGACGGGGAAATGATGCCATAACCATTTCAGAGAAGCGATATTGAACTAACCACCAATTTGGTTTGATGGCAAGTTAGTTTGCTGCTACGATCCGCATCTGCGTCTGAGGGATTTCAAGTCAACTTTTCCCTATCGCCAGCTGCAACACGTTAGTCTCTCGAAAGGTTGGACTCATTGCCCTTGTTTATTATCTGATCAACTTCTATTTGCCTTTGGATGGGAACGCAATAGACAATTAGACATTTGACGAGCGAATGGGTTGGAATCGTACCGAAATGTTTCCAATAGAGCAGCCTACTTCTACAGATGCCTCGGCGCAATTCCTAGGAATTCTCGTCAACGCCCCTAACGTGCCATTGGCAGCAAATCTTCCGTTTGTTCCTCAATTTCCCATTAACCTTGTCTGATATGTACCGTAATAACGACTGTGGCAACCCAACGACAGGTCATTAGAACCAAAGATCAAAAGTTTTCCATGACGTTTCAACGGATTTTGGGCGAAATTCCTCGGAGGATTACCCTGACCTTAGTTTACATTAGGCATTCCCAAAACTTTGAAAAATAGCTGAGAACAAATGGCGCTTCAATTGATTCGCCGTCGTCTTGGTTACGTAACATTTTCGAAAGAATTTGACGAGGGAAGACAGTAAAAAAACAACACCCGGATACAAAAATCTGCCTTCGCAATAAGTATCACCAAGAAAAACCATTTAAAAAACGAAAGAATATAGTTACTAGGAATTGCAGGACTAGTAGAGTCACGTAAAAAAGAATTCCCCCGGCGACGACGAGCCGATGCCGGATGTCCTGCAAGATAAAAATGATGATGCAATATATTACTGAATAGATAGCTTTCTATATATACATGTGTCATCCTATTGATCCAGTTGTCCCCTCTGTTTGTCTAGTATACAGAGAGAAAGGGCAAGTCTAACAACAATAACAACAACATCAACGAGCGAGTAAGGACGCAGGAGGAATACATGATACGCATGCGGAATCGTTGGCGGGAATCAGTCAGGATCGTCCGGCTGGCAATATAGATTCGACTTTGTCTGTGTTTAACTAAGGGCATTGCTCACGTTATATTGCATCATTCCACCAGGATGATTGAACATTAAAGGAAGTAGATAGATCTGTATAGTAATCGGGGCTGAGCTATATAACTCGGGGCCTAACATATCATTTGTTGCTGCCAGCTTATAAATACGATCGCTGCTATACCGGATAGACCGGAGTCGAATCGATCTAATTGTCTTTTGTTGATAACCCCCCATGGTGACATGATGCCAACGTGTGTCAATAAGTGACGTTTAATCGCTTATCATTCCCATCAGTCTGGATTAGAAAACAACAAGTTAAAAATGCAATTTAAGATATAACTTGGGAACAAACTTAAAAGATATACAAGAAAATTGGACTTTATTTAGTAAGGAATACGTTTCCTATTACGAATGTGATACACCTTGCATACTGTTGCGTGTATGTACAGCCGTTGTCGTCTTGGGCAATCGTCTAACCATATGGAACGTAACAGAAAAGGACGTGGTTGGGGCTGGGAGACGAGGCAATCCGAGCGTGATGTAATTCCAATTAGAAACCAGGAGGGAAAAATACAACCCCACCTAGCAGCCAAACATCACGGCGTAGCTAACTCAGCTCAGCCAGCACGAAGAAAACACCCCACCAAACGCTGAGTAAAATTACATCACACTCCCTCATCAGATGCAGCCTTCGTGTAACTGTATTTCTATTTCTATTTGCCCCTGCCTATAAAACCCACCAAACTCACGGAGTATCGGGCCGTAAACGCGTGTTTCTATGTATTCGTAAGCTTAGACATGTATTAATATATGGCTTCAGGCAGGTGGAATTAATCTGATCTTTATTATACGTAACAGCCCCGCGGATGAAGCAGCAGTCGACAGCTAAAAATCGTGACATTCACGTAGCAAAGGGAAAAGCAATCTCAAACCTCCAAGACATATTCGCAAAATTTTTTACTCTTCTATTTCTTGTTTCAAATTGGCCAACGTCGACCACGACAAAGGAGGGAGGTTCACAAGTACGACGTCTTATCATTTGAAGACGAACATAATAACTTAAACAATAAAACCCACACTCAAAACGTTAAAAATGGAGAACTTACTCGAAATTGCCCGAACGATCCATCCAATTCCTCACAGTCGTGATAAAAAAACCCGCGAAAATCCTGTAAAAATCTGCAACCTGCTCCGCCGACGAACGATACAGACAATGAGAAGTCTCTGATCAACCAGAACAGTGTTGCAATTTCAACAATGATTAAAATCTATTTTTTTTTTCGAAGATGATTACCAGAAATATTTTTAAATAAAATTCTTTAATCTACTGACCATCATTTCATAACTTTTATTCAATTATTTCAAAAATTTATTTAAACCATTTTCTTTCTCAACCCCTCCGTTTCCAATTTTCAATGCCCACGAGGCCACGATGCATTGAATTTCAAAGAATTTAGAATTCATTCAGAAATTCTGGAAGGATGTTTAGTAAATTAAGGAATTTTATTTAAAAAAAAATTGGTGGCCAATTTATCTTGGAAAAAAATTATTTGAATCATTGCTGGAATTGCAACAGAGCTTCGGCTGGTCGGTGACTTTTCATTGTTTGTATCGTTCGTCGGCGGAGCAGGTTGCAGATTTTTACAGGATTTTCGCGGGTTTTTTCACGAAAGTGTGGATCTGGATGGACATTTTGAGTAAGTTCTCCATTTTTATTTTATCATGCATTATTGGTCGGATTATTCGAATGTTTTTAAGAAATGTGCACTTCAAATAAGGTATAGTGAATAGAGGTTGAAAGTATCATTAGCAATTCATTTCGCCTTCGAGATGATGAGAGTATAGTATGATGAATAAATAGTTCATTAGTTCCTTGAGTTTCATGGGCTTTTGCCTAAGCGTTTTCCATTCTATAATAGCCTTAGCCTATACATAGCAATGGCGGCGGAAGAGAAAGGTATGGCTTTTATAATTGGTCTGTCATCTTGAATCCACATGTGATTATTTCACTCGAAACACTGGCATACAAATTAGTCACATCTTTATCTTGCCTTTGTTCTTCAAATAGTTTGTGGGCTAGTAGAATCTTTGGCTGGTAGAATCCATTTCGGGAAATCCTGAATACTTTAAAACTGGGTATTAAACCGACTATCACTCACCGATGTTTGTTCTACCATCACTTTCTGGGAATGCTGGATGATCGGCACAAGTCTCATTTCTGGGAAGCTTTCTGTAACGATTTCAGTCTTATGTGCTTTCTTATTAGCTAGATTTGATGCCAATAAAGACGGACTGTTATTAGAGAGATGAGACTAGATTTGTATCAATTAGGGAGTAATGGCATTGGTGAACAACCTCTGTTTGCCGTTTTTCACTCTAAAGACTACTGCAGCATATAATACGATGCGAACGAGAATAGCAAGTTCTGGTTAGCTTATTAGTCCTATCTGTATTTTGTGGTAAGGAGAGCTGCTCTACTGAAAGCTGGGGAAACGTGAAACTATAGCGGGAGTAAAGAAGAACGGATAGATTCTCAATTTCCCGTGGGGTATCCCTGGGTATTACGTATCGCCTTTTATGTCCATGTACTTGTGTAAGTACATCCAGCAGCGAGTGCACACAACGCAACCTCGTTCGATCCTTATCCCTTTTGATGGCATGAAATGCCAATGAAGAATATCACTAGTAGATGTATACTAAAGGCCATCCGCATCACTTTCGATAGATATGCTCGATCCGGAAACAAGACCGATGGCCCATTGGAAATATTGTTGTACATGGACATTATCGACAATGGCGTTATGTAACTAACCTCACGTGGAAGTCACGTAGCAAAGACATGGTTTCATATATACTCTCGTTTGTTGTTATAACCGGATATTCATCACTGGGGGTTGTGCCATCTATCCATGGTGAAAGTACTTTATTATCAGCGATATTCTTAGTTTATATGATGTATTCGTTACATCATAATGAAGCTCCCTATAGCCAGCCACATCGAATCATTTTTCCCCCCAGAATTGACAGGTTTTTTGTTGTTGTAATAACTATATAGATAGACCCAATATAAAATAAGAAAAGGACGACCAACTTTCGGGGATTATCCGGTTGATTTACGGTCCGTGACTCGAGTCTACAAAGTCAAAGAGACGGTAGGTATAAAAAGGCTATTGTATATATTTTTGGGACACAAGTGGAGACAAGTTATTACGCCCCAGCGAATCAAGTTGAATCAAAAGGCAGCTGGGGAAAAAGGGAAAATGTATTTTTAGAAAGGCCAGCAACATTGTGATGTTATCCGCGGAATATTATAGTTGGACATGACGGTGACCTTAGATTGTCATGGCCAATGTATGACATGACAGTCGGAGATGATAATAATTTATGGCCAACCATAAGCTCGGCAAATAACTTGCGCTTATACCAACGTCATGAGCTTTATTGCGTTCCGCGAACCATTTAAATATCGAAGCAACACAAAAGACTAACCCAAAGTATTTGCTTGTTTTTCATCAAGGAGACGCAAAACAACTGGGCTCAATCCCAAATGATTCCAGGAAAAACATATTGATTGATTCCCCAGTCTGCACTGCATCGAATCGATAAACAACAGGCGGGCGATACAGTCAAGGTATACTACCACTGCATGAACTTTTTATTCTTTTGTGTATGTGCGCCTGTATAGATTCTCAACGACGCAACATACGAATAACAATCTACTTTTTGGTGATGGAATCAAACAAAGACCGACCGAGTTTAATGGTATAGTCTAGAGAGTCACGCGGTACTACTGTGTGCATTTATACTTTCCCCTCTCTATACTTTTGATGACTGCCGACTTATATGCGAGCGCCTGTGTGTCTCATCAGCTTCTCCCGTCTACTTATATATACCCGAAAAAAGCTTTTTGTGTCCCCGTCCGTATATATATTTTTGATCCGAGATACTTTTCTAGTCTGTCAGCCAGGCGCCCGCCGTGCTCTTTTGCTCCTTGTAAATTCCTGTAGACGGTACTACAATGGATGGGATGTATATTATTGCGCTGCGACTGGCAGCCGGAATATCATGACAGATATATACGCGGTGCCGGCCCTTCTTCTTCTTCTTCCCCTTTTTGCTTTGCACACACTTGAAAGGATTCGCGGCGCTGATCGGACCGGCAGCAGCAAAGTCCCGTCTTCCATCTAAGCTTATATTCCTCGTTGTGTGGTGACACACAGCTTGTGTGATTCCGCTGCGCTGTCGTCTTTTTCACAAGAACATTTCCGTTGCTGTGCACCCACATTTACAATGGAAAGGGGGTCTAGACGAACGTCTTATTGTTGTGGCCTCTCTATAGTATGGGAAGCGCAAACCTAGAGGCTGGCGCTACACCCAGATCGGATTCAATTGCTATTCCCACTTCTGGCCACTCCCCTGTTCAACTTGTATGTTGTACTATATACCTTCCCATTTTCTCCTCCAGCTCCTTTTCTCCAAGCAAATCCCAAAGTCGCGAATATCTAATGCCATCAATTCCTATATGTATTTATGGACAGTTCCTCCGTCCCACAGGAGATGGAAGGCGAATAGGTATCTTTTGGGGGGAGCCAAAAAGGATAAAGACTGGACGCCCTTTTTTCCTGTCCGGCAAAGTTATAGAGTACATGTATTAGGTTTTCAGCAGCATTGATTCCCAGAAACGACTATATCGCTTTCTCTTTTCCAATACCACGAAAATAAGTCGCGATTGTCATTTATTTTCATCGACCTTTATTTTGACCATGTCATTAGACCCGATCCGACCTCTGCCAACGTAATTGCCGCACCAACTATTTATGGCCCACTGTAATGATAACAAGCGATATAATTTTGTTACGTCACGACGAGGAAAATTTAGTGCTCCCCGGAATAACTTAGTGTTTCCGGACTCTGTTTGTTATGTGTTTAAGGACTGTGTGTGTGTTTCATCTTGTCATATTAGAACAGAATTACCTTCCGAGAATCAAATAGAAACAAATATTGACAAGATTACTTTACTGTTTATAGAGAGCGGAGACCTTTTGACCGGTGGCCAGTCATCCTTTAGTTCCAAGAGAGCCCATGGGTTCTGTTTTCGACTGCGCCCAAGCTCTTGAGATATCATCAACTCCTCCTCAAGGCCGGCTGGGATCATTGAACCTGGATCTCCTTCCAGCTGCTGGTGTGTTCTCATCGCCCCTTTATTGGTGGTAGAGATGCGTATAGTGCTGCTCCAGCTGGTGAAATGGTGACAACAATCCGCAGCAGCCAACTCTTGGTGTTGGTTAAGCCCAATTTGAAGAAAGTCAGCAACAGCAGTCACTGCCTCGCCATTTGTAGGAGCAGTTCTCCCCGGCAATAACACCAGACAATGTTTTCTGTTAGCGATGCTCTGCCTGGCCCAATCCTTTCTCGCTCCCCATTCGCCGTCCACCGATTCCTATGGCTGTTGGCCATGTCAGCTCTGCACCAGGAATTATCAGGTACTTTTTGCCATCGAACGTACATAGTACATGTACGACTCGCTGGCGTCGACTTTCTTTTTTTTTTGCCATTCACTTTGCACAGACTTTTCCTTCTTTTCTTATATAATACTTTCATGTCATCGTCTGTTCTGATAAAAGTCTGCATCCTATTATACGCTTGTATTAGCTTCCCATCTTCCCGTTTAATCTTCTTCTCCCTCCCTTCGTGATTGTAATCTCTTCCGCCGGAAGAAAAAGTCAGGAAAAAAGAGGGGGGGATACTTGTCGCTATACTGTAGGATCGGATGTACAATGTCTTCCCTTGTAAAGAGAAAAAACAAAACAACGACGACGACGAAATGAGATCGTAATATTGTTGTTGTTGTTGTATCTAAGGGCTAGGATAGGAGAAAGGGACGTAGATAATACTAATAGACTAAAAAAGAGAAAAAGGAAAGACGGGAATATTATATTTCCCCCGAAAAATAAAGTGCCACGTGTGTTCCCTACGGCGGCCAATGCAATGCAATAATAGACGGGATGCGCCACGGCGTGTCTTATATTGCGATGGCTGTGACTTGCTTGCCCAACTACTTTTTTCGAGGTGATATTTTCTTTTGCCTCTTTCTTTCTTATATTGACTTGATCTAATGCCGGACACAAACGACAAGTGGATCCTTATATCCCTCCACGATCCCTACAGTCTCGTTCGATGGCCATGTGTCGTGCGTCTTTTTTCTTCATTTCTTTTCCTCACTCCTGACCGTCGTCCGTCTCGTTTCACGCGTCCGTTTCTCCCCCTCCCAGCGGTTGTTTGACACTCTGAACCGGGCGGCGATAAAAATAAAGGCGGACACACATGACATTTGTGCGAATGACACAAGGAAATTCATCCAGTCGGCTGCTGCTGCCCGAATCAATCTGCCGGCCGGCAGAGGCCTGGTGAATGTCGGGAGGCTGATGAAAGGGGGCCTCCTCCTCACTGTGTAATGTCTGCCCATTATGTACAAGCAGAGTCGAGTGCTGGATCTCTCCAACACTCGCAACATCCCATTGAATGACTTCCGCGCGTATTAGGACGACGCCTAAAGGGCTTATTACGTTATCGGCTGTTTGTTTTCCTACCCGACGCGTATAGCAATCAAGGAGCCCGCGTTCGGCCGACTGATGTTTTATATACTATAACGGGGCGCCTGTTTATTAGCTTTGATCTAACATTTGCAGCTTTCAAGATCCGATAAAAGATCATCGCGTATTTTTTTGTTTCTCTTCATTCATCATGACATTTGCGATGAACCCGGTTATTATACGCGGAACACGGATAGTTTTTTTCTCCGACATCGGGAAGATATATCTTGATGTATAGCCTAAAGTGAGTTTGTTTTTTGCTTTTGTTGACTTTTGCCAGCAACAGCAATCTAATAATCTTCGAAATATAATTGGAAGGGCGCAAGAGAAACAGAGCCCTCCCAGCTATTTATCGTATAGCTCTTGATTTTATAGGCTATTTCTTTTTCCGTTTCTCTCCCGTCTTGTTATTGTCTCGATACATCGCCGTGGGCAGGCACTTAGGCGGACTCTGTTACCCATTTCGTTTTGCTTTTCCTCCAATTGCGTCATTGTTTTCGGCATTCTTGTACACGACAACTTTTTGTTTTTATCCCCATTTCTCTCCTTTTTATTTTGTCGGATTATTTTCCCAACTCTTAGCATCGGAGACGAGGGGGGAGAGAAAAAAAGGGTCGAGTTCATTTTTCACTTTGTTGGTTTACTTCTGCTGACCTGTTTTGGCTTTATTTGTTTGTTGACGTTTTCCCGCAAAGTCCAGTACGTGTACCATAGTCCGTCCGATCCACGTCACGGGAATAATAACATATGGACAACACGCACTAAATGTAATTGTTTCAACATGTTTATTCGGTATGGCACGATCTGCCGTGCCACAACAACAACGCAGCAGATCCGGCTGGGCTCTCTCTCTAAACATTTGGAATATCCATACCGTTTGAAAATAAACATGTTGCAGTTTTGTAAGTTATAAACATTAGGGGGTGGGAATGCCGTATTGATCAACGCTGCTGATTTTGCTGAATTTACGGAAGTTTCCGACCGGTCGTCATGGCTTTTCTCGATTCACTTGCTAATTTTCAAACTCCCTGCCAGAAGCTATTAATAACTTTTTTTTTTCCTTATTAAAAGAAAAAAAGTTTCAGTAGAAGCGGCAGGTTCGAGACTACTAATCAACTTGATGCGATTTCGCCACATGGCCCTGCGCACACATCCTCTTATTATGGCGCGCTGCTGATCGATTTGCAGATCTTTCTTCCCTCTGGCCACCTGATCACAGAGTAAAAAAGAGTGGCGGGGCTATGCAACCGAGATCATCGATTTTCGTTATCCCCCGTCCCCGCACCATGTGCTTACACAAAATCCCCACGAGGTTTTGCTTCGACATTTTCACCCAAAAGCTGCTGCTGCTGCCAGCTCTGATTGTAGTGGGAAAAATGCGGAAAACATTCCGTCTCTAATGACGCACTCCTCACATTTCGTGATGTATCACATCCGCAAGTGTTGCCTGCGGTATGTCTGGTGCTGCACCTGTTTTGTTTTCATTCAAAATACCCTAATGCGCGCTAATAGGTAGCCGGAAAGAGCGCATTGGGCGCAGTCAGGGGGGCGAACTCGAGTCTCTTTATATCTTCCAAGCTCGTAAGCGACTTATCGCTCATCCTCCGCGTCCAGTACTATATGTATGTGAGCTCTTACTCTGTCCCTTTTATTCGCATTCTCTCTCTACACTCTCATCCATCTCCGTCCAGTTTTTCTTCTTTTTCTTCTTTTTTATTCGTATTTGACGCTCAATTCTTTCTCGTCGCCAAGATCCGCTGGACCGTGGCACAGCAGCACACACGAAGGGTGTTGAAGCGAGAAATTCGTTGAAGCAGCTTGAATCAATAAAGAAACAGAAGCAGCAGCAGCAGCATTGAATGTTCTCAATTTGTTTTATTACGTTCCACATAGGAGGAGGAGGATTAGCGTGGGCGGCCATTACGGGCGTCGGATTGGCGGTGCCCAGCACTCCGCTGCAGATCCAGAAAGCCACGCTGGGCAGCGTCCAGCCGGTCAGGACGGTGGAATTGACCCAACGCCCCTGCGATCTCAACGCCCTGTCGCGCATCCCGGACGATACGTATTGCGACAAATATTACGTCTGCTCGGCGGGCAAGTACGTCGGACTCTTCTGCCCCATCGGCATGGCCTTTGACTACGGGCTGCAAGAATGTCGGCTGAAGCATCGCGTCGATTGCTCCAAACGACCCCTCATCTGTAAGTTTTAATTGGCTTTCTTATACTTGGGGGGACAAAGTTGGGAATCCCAATGGACAGCAACGTCGGTTCCTTGAGTACGCCAGACATGGGCCGCCAGCAGCTGTTGTCTAACTTGCGTTCCACCAATTATTTCACGTACTTCTTCACCAGCCAAAGAATGAACCCGATAAAGTTCCCTTGTCACAATTAAAATCTGTTGTCGCACGTGGGAGTGTTTACGTCACATTCAGGGTTGGGGGGGGGGGATTGAAATTTCTCTCTCCTGTTTTCACATCCTGCGAAAATGGAAAATTCCGGATTTCTGCTTCAATGCTCTAGTTACCCCAGTTGATTGAAATTGATTTCGAACAACGGCCGTCTGATGTGCCGACTGTAATTAGCAGCTCAATATCATTAGTGCTAGACTTTACAGGTCCGTATAGTTAACAAAACAAATCAACCAAAGGATATTTTAAAAAAGGAGGCTGTCCAACATTTATTTAAAAAGAAAAAGGTCGGATTTTTTAAATCTTGAACGCACTACCCGTGCAAGTTTATTCGTTGGAATTAAGCCTACAGTTACTGTATGCGTAGGCTAGCCATTAGCGACGTCTTATCAATCCTCATTAATTCATGACTTGTAACTTTGTTCCCCACTTAGTCGGCAATAGTGTCTTGCCGGGAGCTACAACTTCGACTGTGATGCCGGAATCAACAACAACAACAACTCCTACGCCCCACTGGACGACGAGTATGCCCGGTAGAATGACATCCCCACCGATTACCGACGCCCATCCACCTGGACACGGCCAGCAGCACACGCATGGGAGCGTTATGACTCTGCCGTTTGGTGCCAAAGTGACAATTCCCTTCGGGTCGACCCTATTCCTTCCGCCCGGAACTCAAGTCGAGATGCAACAACAGCAACAACAGTTAACACCGTCCTCATCTCCAGCCCCTTCATCGCATTCGCATCACCACCATCGGTCCAGTAGTTCGATTGATGTCATGAGCGATCCTGTTAACAAGGAAACTCGATCAGCTGTCGGCAATGTCGACTCCGACTATTACTTTGACGACGAAGGTGCCGTCGATCCTGGAGTTACCGGCGGTGCTGAGTGACGATAATCAGCCAAAAACACGCGGAATCCTTTGGGGGAAGGCGACAATCCCGTTTCACATCGAGTGATGTCCCACGTACGGTAATGATCCTGATCAAGATGTATCCTAAACGACAATAATACACTTTGTACTAAATTTACAGCTGCTGCATCCAATATTGTCAACAATTTTCCAACGTGTTTTGGGTTTAGACAGTTGACGCCGTTTGGTATAGCTCCAGCAGGGCCTATAGATGTCGGTATATAGGGCCTATCCAGCAACTTCAGGGAAAATGAAAGGGACCGTGTGTAATCGATCTGAAAATGCTGCAACCAAATTTGAAATTCCCCAATTTCATATGTATGCAGTAAGAGCGACAGAAACGTCTATATAGACAACAACATTTGATTAAACCTGTCGATTGGACCCGGTGCTGTTCCTGTTCGACTCTCCTAGACAAGAATTTATTAGATTGGCACGTCAGTCCTGCACTTGCAGACTCCACACCGAACGATATGACTAGAATCCTGTCGAGTTCTATACAACCGGAAGAAAAACTGCATTTCACGAAGAAGAAAACGGGAATGAAATTAAACATTACCCCCGTATATGCCGACGCCATTGATCAGAGTATATAGATCCCCCCCATCGTATTGGATGGCATTTGGTGACCTTTAAACATTGGGTTGAGCGTCTCATGTTATATATACCCACCACCACTATACCGTATATAATGTCTCACGTGGCTCAATCCAGGTAGTGCAGCAGGAGCGACAGCAGTCTTATATAGTTCTTTGGAAGTTCTCAAATGGCCTGGAGCCGATAGTTGCTGCGTTACGTGTGTCGTCGAGCATATTGGCCCCCGACAGACTCTGATGCGGGAGTTGACGGGGCGTGATCGGATTTCCCAATGACCCCCGTGTGTGTGTGCTGTGCACATTCATGTCGTCCTCCTAACCCCACGTGTTGGGCTGTCGCCGTTGGCATGCTCGTGTTGCCTCCCCACCCAAGATGGATCATCGACGAGTCATTTACACGGCAACACGCACATCAACTCGAATCAGATAGGATGCTGCTCTCCTTTTATATATATTTAGAAATCCCGCACTGCTCCTTTGCTGCATACCGTACAACACACACACACACACATCAAAACCCACAAGAAAAGGCGCGCGAGTGTGAGGATCAAGATTGATCTGCGGGAGTTGACTCCGTCTCATCCGTCTTCCTGCCGTTCGATCTGTGACACGATGAATGTGCCATGCTGTGTGTGTGTCAAATACATATCCAGATGGAAGAGAGCGGGGGGAGTCAAATTGCGACAGGACGAAAAAGAAGAAAAAGTTTAACAACTCCGGATGACTTTTCTTTCGGAAACTTGACGGCCCTAATGAGATGGGACTGCTGCCTCCGACGGATATGGATAGATGAATTTATAGGTAATCAGTATGACTAGCTACTATACTATTCGTTTGACGTCAAGTCACACATCAGTGGAGCGCCATCAGTATATATAGGTATACGAGGCATCCGCGTGAGTCGACAATTTGCTGATATACTGTATAGACTTTTAAATGTGATGTCGCTAGATGCCAAGTGACGTCAGCAGGCGCATCCCACCTGGTGCTGCGCAATTTCGCCGAATATGAAATATGAGGCGCTGGGTCTGTGTTATAAGAAAATGCGGAGGCAAAAGACAAGTTGATGGGGCTTCAAAAGAGTAGGTACATATAGTACACGTCGTCTTCTGTGTTGTCGCTGATGGCGTAAATAGGACAACAAAGCCAACACCGTTCATGTATCATCCGCTCCGGTGTAAAAAAAGAAAACCTTTTGATATTTAAAGAATGATTTATAGCTCACACGGCAGATTTTCGTTTGAAACGAAACGATACACACGGTAGCAGCAATTCTATACAGTAGTAGAGCATTTATACAGCTCGTGAATTTTCTAGTCTGATGTATAGAAGCCTTTATAATGTATTTTTTTTTTCTCGTTTGATTTGAAATTCGTACGTGATTTTTCACTTCGTTTACTCTAAGGCGGTGGATATGCATAGGCGCAGCATGAAGTGTATATAGCGAGCGCAAGAGCTCCAACCGCACAGGATAAATAAACTATAACGCTGCCTGGCAACCGCAGCGCAGCAGCAACACATCGCAGCTAGCACAAGAGGATCTCTGCGTGATTCCCGTGTACAGCTTCTCTCTCGATGGCTGCTGCGGTATACAATTTTCCTTATTTTCCTATATAGAGCAGGCGTCATTCATCTAGAGCGATTCTTAATGCCCCGTTTCAATCTTGCGACCTGTCGGTTTACTACAATTGTGTACAGAGCGTGTAACACCGCGCGTATTTAGAAATCAATGTAGACGCTCTAGTATTAGTATAGGCTATATCCAACTATATACATTTATAGATATTCGTTTTGTGTGGGCGGTATCATAAGCCTTTAACAACGTACGTAATAGACAGCAACTCCTCCCCGATACACGTTGTATAGAGTAGTATAGCTACATATTATTTGGGTTTCGAAAGAACGCGTTGCCGAGATGGAAGAAGATATCCCAAGAGTTACTCGTCGTCGTCTACCATGTGTATGTATATATATATCTTCCGTATATGTACATATATCAGCCTTAATGGTGGCTACGAGGCTTTATATTTGACAGATGAAAGCAGCCAATGAAATCAAAGACTCTAGGTTGTCCTAGAAACGTCGTCTTTTATGGTTTTATCTCGACGCACAAGGCCTACTATACAGCACGTATAATGTCAACCCCATTTCATTCTAATAGTCTCGCATGTATAGGCCAATAATACATAACCGCGCTCATTTCTTCTTTTTCTTTCAGAACCAGCATAGATAATCTAAGAAGATGCGTGCGAGCTATTAGGCTGGATGCCTTGTATTATTCGGTTTTTATTTCTTTTTTGGTTTGTCTCAAGATTTCTTTTGTTGTCTGACTCTCTTTGCTTCTTGTTGCTGCTGCTAGTCCGCCTGTCGTGTTTTTGTTTGTTGCTTGGCCCTAGAGCGACGAGACGGGCCGCGATCGGCGGAGCTATATTCCGCCTCTTTGTTCACGAGCTATAGCCACGTTGGCAAGAAAGAAGCCAAAGTTGTGTGCTGGATATAGTCGTGACTGCAAGAAACGACATCCAGCAGCAGCAAAAAGAACACAGTAATAAGAGTAGACGTTGGCTATTTGTTTGTTCGCCGTCACAACCAGCACGTCACACGGAATCTAACCCGAGGAATCGTTTTGTCACATCGCGGGATCAGCTGATGATGCTGTTCTCAGTCACTGACCAATCAGCAGCTTTCTCCCCCATCTCGATGCATTACCCGAGGACGACGATTCTCCCACAATTACGTAATGTACCTACTTATATATACTGTATAGAAGTTAAAGGGACGGGGAATAAAAAAAATTCCGGAATCGACTCGCGGGATCGCCGCGGCTCACTCCCGGAAAATGGGCGAGATATCATCGGATTCCGCCCAGAGACTTATAAGGTGTGTGCTAACTTACGACCATCAAAAAATGGAGTGTCAAAATATTATGACTCCCGGTGTCCTATATATACAATCAATGCAAGACAAGAGATGCAGGAAGCTGGATTGCGCAGGCAAAAGAATTATGGGCCAAAGTTAGGACTCGCGCAGTGTTATATCAAAGACTATTGAACTTGACAGTCTTTGAACTTTTCAAAAACTTTGGCCAAACTCAAGATATGCTGGAATGAGGGCAAGCGAAAAAGCAAAGTTTTTACAAGAGAGATAATTCATCTCTCTGTACATGTAATACTATATATAGACGGTCAGACCGAAACTCCGCTATATGATTTGTTCCCTTAATATAAGATATATACCACCTACATTTTTTAAGTCTCTAACTATTATTTCCTTGAGACAAAATGTTGGTGGCTCTTTCAGATGAAGAGATCAATATGAAGGGTTAATGAAGTTGTTAGCTTCGGATAAGAAAACGAATGATGCAACAAAGCGTCTGTAGGGAAAAACTTCGACAGAAAGTTTCGAGGAAATATTATATCTTTAAAATCTTTACTATGACGTAATAGTCGTATACGTGATGACGTACATCATCCACGACTTATGAATTATATATATATCAGGGCATACAAAAGATATTCGACTTGAATTGTTCTAACTGTGCCAAAACTGAATTGGCAAATTGTGAAAAACAACTGTTCGCTTTTATATTCGCAAACAATAGAAAATCGGTTGTAATAGCGTGACTTGTATACAAGGACCAAAAATGAACCTTGATGTGTACATGTTGAGGGCACACTATATATAAGATATGTTCAAGCACAGCAGAGAAAAAGCCCCCGGTCTACTTATAAATAAATGTTTTGCGACACGAATATTATAGTCCCTTATTGCCATACTGTTCTCGGAAAATTGAAACGACGACATTCCATACTATCGATGACACAGACAACAGTATCGGCCATGCAGCCGACCCGATTTGACTGCATATTCCGTTATAATATGTATAAGCCGCCGATACTATACACCTGCATCTGTCTGGAATATAAAAATTTATATAGAAACCAAAAGTCATCCAAGGTTCATTTTGCATCGAACGCGACGCCCAATTATTGACACGGAACTCTTCATCATCATTTGATCAGCGTGTACTACTCTTTATGTGTATCTGCAGTTTTGTTCAATTTTTTTTTGTTTTTCTCTTTGTTCCCGGTGCCTTTTTTTTTATTATCCGCATGTAGTATATACGTACACATATATTTGACGACTTGTCTTATAAATATTCTTTTCGCCGTCCGCTTTTCCTCCTTTTTTGTTTTGCTCCTCTCATGGAACAACAGACGAACCGGCAAGGGCTAAAAAGCAGCAGAACAAGTGCTTCTGTGTGAGTTGCTGCTGTCGTCGGTTGTGTTGATTGACAAAAGGCCGTTGGGGGAAGTAGAGAGAAGAGGCACAAACACAAAAACTCGGAGACCCCCCCCCCTCCTCAGAGGGTTTAATTTCTATTTGATGATTTCAAAAACACTTGACGATCTAATGGCGTCGCCTATATCTAAACTAAAATAAAAAGAATCAAAATTGAATCGCGCATAGTACGCGCCATCGTGAATTGTTTGTTTTTTCGGCGACGGAGATATCCCCACAGACGTTCAAAAAAAGCTTTCGGTGATGTGATTACAGTTTGATTTATATGGGGGGGAAAGAAAAATGTTGAAAAGATCGGGGTCATCATTCGACACCGCGCGGGAGAGCGAAAAACAGGAAATGGAGGGAGGAAGAAAAAGTCGCCAAGTTGTACATCCGGCCAATAACGACAGATAAAAGAAAAAGTGAATCACAGAATGATTGGGAGGTGATGCCAAAGGAAAAAAAAGCTAATAACATTTTTCGCTGTGTGCATACAACAGTCATATCGCTAGCGGTAAATATAGAGATAACCTTCGAGACCCACCAATAGGATCAAAGTGATTTCGATTATTACGCTTCTTTATATGCTGCGAATAGCAAGCTAATATTTAGATATTTAAAGCCCTCCAACTAAAGTGGCTGTATAAAGTAGCTTGTTCATACGCAGTTGAATCTGTATTATATATACTGTATAAATGCGCGCCCAGCCGAAAGGGAGATCTTTTCAATTGCTATTCCCCGAATTCGAGCCAGCGCATCAGCATCAAAACGCCGGTGAAAACCAACTTCCCACAGCATTAGACGACCCGTCTGCTGTGGGTGTCGTTGGAACTCTGGGACGGAACTTTTGGGTGAAACAATGGGCACAGCACATATAGAGTTGATACACATTTCCTTGATCTTGTCATCCAATTCTATCGAAAGAGATATACATCACAGCCCACTCGCGTCAAATAGAGTTCTAAAGCATTCTATATAGGCTAACCATTATATACCAGCATCAATCCCAGCATCCATTAACTGCCAATCGTCAAAGACGCTTTCTTCCCACGTAATATACAGAATAAAAACAAAAATTGCCCATATAAATGGTTAGGTCGATGCAGTTACAATGTCTGATGTGATGGTGAAAAGTGAAAATCGCCGATGGAGAGAGTGGCTTTTTATTGATTATACCGGCGGCACAAGTGCTGCAACACGCTAATCATAAAAATGACCGGATTCATGGCTGGCTCAATAATAGAGTCACCGGGAACGTCGCGAAGTTGTACTTTATCGAGGAATTGCATTTTATTTATTCGCGAAGACATTCGTACATATATAAAAATCCAGCTGCTGTGGTTGCCCGAGAGACTGAATGTAGCGTGCTGCTTTTAACGAAAGAGTTGCTGGTGATAATAATAAGGAAATCACTTTCTACGTCACTAGACACGTTGACGACCCTCATAGCGATGGCGGATTTATTTATTTATTAATGCGCACTCGGGTTTTTATTTTTTGAAGGACCGACCGTCACAATTATGGGATTGAACAGAAGAGCAAGTCCATGTGTGTGTGGATAAGCAGAATGGCGGTTGATGAATCCATATAATATTCCCAACGAACGGCAATCAACTCTTCGATTGATATATCAATTTTCCAACCGGGAAAAAGGAAAATTCACTTTCAATGGGATGCTGGGACGGACGACGAGCTAGGAAGAGCCCAGCAACGAAATGGGAAAAAAGGTCTTTTTTTATCTCTGTTGGGTTGCCGATGAAAAAAACGGCCCAAGTGAAAAGCCACGACGGGAAAATGCGCGACTATTCAATATCTCTTGGCGTCTAAATATTTTTAAATTTCTTTTTTTACCGTGTGATTTCAATCATGCCGATTTTTTTGCAACTCAAGAGGATGAACGCTGCTGCAGTTGCTGGTCGCGCGGCTGGTTGACGATAGATGTGCTGCCAGACCCACCCCTCGGGAGTGTTTAAAGGGGTCTCTCTTCACATTTTAATGTCGTATTATCTGATGCTCTTGATCCGCACGTCAAACCACAATGGATATATCTCACGTATATTTTTTCCGTCCCGAAACTCGATCGTATCTTTTATGACCGCGCGTATGGGTATTATACAATACAGTATAAAGCTGCACATGAGTACGGGGGGCAGCATCAGCAGGGAGGATTGATTCGCAAAGTAAACGATCCCAGCGAAAATAATCGATGCGTGAAAAAAACTGGGGAGCATTTCTAATTCTGCTGCCGTGTATATGTTTTGGCTGCTCTTTATTGATTTCTTTGTTGTGCTCCTCAAAATCTCTTTGTGGTCGTTTTCTGTCGTATTATTATCGCCCTTCGTTTCACATTATCAGCAGGCCGGAAAAGTTTGAATGTACAAAACTGTGGGAATAAGAAAGGCGCGTGTCTGCCGTGTTAGAAATTGTAAGTTGCAGCTGAAGCGCAGCAGCAGCACAGGCAGCATTTTCATAGGTATATAGTCAAAGGAATGCAACTTTACAGAATAGACAAACACCCCCCAGCAGCACACTGTTCTCTCTCTCTCTCTCTGTGCGTGTGTATTGACAGAGAAAGCTCTGCCGCTCTGTAACAAGTTGCGCCAACTCAAGGAAAAAGAAGCTGTTGTAAAAGCCTTTGGAGAACAAAAAGTTGGGCGTGTCAAAAAATAAAATCGCGGCTCACAAACAAATAAGTAAAAAGGCTGCCTGTATATGCATCTCTATATCTACTATATACTGTATACGTGGCTGGCCAACTATTTGCCCAGTAATACATAATAATACATATATTATCCGTGCGCTGCGTCTATATAGTTAGTACTATATATCATGTGTGCATACGTATGCTGCTGCTGCGGCTGGTTTGAACGCCGCGTGAAAGATATGAGGAATGTCTTGTTCGATGCTATATTCCCGCGCCTGCGTTCTGCCATAAGGCGTCGCAAGTTGAGACGGCACACGTTAGATAGGGCGACGCGGTTCCGCCCGGACGACAAGGGGGGATCCACTTCTTCTCTCTCAGTCCAACTTATACTCAGCAACAGCCAAAACCTCCCACCACCCCTTTCCGCCCTTTTCCGAGTCCCGCGTGTGTGTGCACATATTCCACCCAGTTCACCCCTCCGTGAGCGGCGGCGGCTGCTGCTGTGCGCGGACTTTTCGTCTCTCTCGCATCCGTCACGGAGCAGCTAGTGGTGAAAAGTCTCAACCGGGCGGCCGATGGCAAGTAGTTGGCAGCCAGCAACGCGGACGTGCGCTACTCTATATAGACGTGTGGGTTTTTATTGTCACCAGTAATATTAGTAGAGAATTAGAGAGTTTTAGACAGCCTACCCTACCCACCCTTATCCCTTTTTCTTCATATCAGATTTGTTGATTTTCAGCAGCAGAGCGCAGCAAAAGAGAAATCGCGTTAATGTGATTATATGCTGCTGAAATCATCTCCAGGCTGTTTATTATTGCGCCCTATTATTTATTCTTCGCTACGTCGTAGTGACGCTCGACCATTAAATTATTCGAGGCATTGTTGATTGTTAATAACGACTTTGATTAGTTGCCCATCAAAAGTGATCGACATGTTGTTCTGTGCCCAGTGTTAAAAAGAGGAAAACTCTGATCGTTCATCCGAAAGTGGCTATAAAAATAAAAGACCCGGCAATTTATTCTCGACAGTGTCGTCTATTTTGCAAAGTTATTTCTCCGAAATGGACAAACGCCAGGAATAACAACAACATAAACATGAACCCTATATATAGCCAGCATCAGTGACCGACTATCAAGCCAACAGTCAAATTGTAAGTGCAGCACCTCTATAAAAAAACAGTTTCATTATCATTTGGCTGATTGAATCATTACATAAAATAGCTTGCGCATTTAATCAACTGCTGATGTATACATATCTTATCTGAACAATTTTCACTTATTGCCATCTGCTCCTTTCAAATGGGAAAAGCGGCGGTATTATATTGTATAATACAATTTTAAAAACCCAGCACGGTGTGAAATATTGGATGGTAATGTAGATCTCTTTTTTCTTTCAACGTTTCCACCGAAGCGGAATCCGTCCTGGAAAAACCAAACAAAGGCAAACTTGCTAGGCGTCACTTCTGGAAATTATTAAATCATTCTTTCGAGCTACGAAGCCTTACACGTAATATAAGAGAAATGCGACATTTAATTAAAACGGAAAGACGATCTCCGGAATTTGCATATGTTCAGAATATTACGTGCTGTCGCCTTGGTGACGTAATTTTGTAATGTAAACCGACTGGATTGCGTTTTCCAACCAAAACGCTCCAACGGACACATACTAGTTCAATTTGCCCTGCCAATTTGCAAGCGATCAATTATTGAAGTACCAACAGAATTCAATTATACACGACTTTTACAATGTAATAAAGTTGCTTCGTTTCTTTTCACGGCAAGTTGGACGCCCAGATCAATCGGACCCTTTTGTCTTTCATCTGTCTGATATTCCCGTCATTATTGTCACTATCGTCTGACTTGCATACGAAATAAGAAAAGATGCCGATGAAAGACACTGTGTCCGTAGGTGCGTGACATTTCCACCAGTTTTTAAGAAACTGGGCGTCGGCCAAAAGTTTAAAAAAAAATTCTGCGTCTAAAATAGCCACGGTCTTCAACATTAAAAAACTAAAAAAGGAACACAAAAGTCGTTGACGGACGGCCAGGTCAACGAAAGATGACGTAAGGGCATCTAATCGATTGATCTTTTTACCTATTTTTGTTTTTTTTCTTGTTGCCATGCTACCCCTGTTTGTTATACGCCAATGTCATCAGATGCAACAAGCCTGTATAGCCTACGGTGCTAGATGTTAATCAAAGCGTCGATTTATTTCTTTATTTATTTGTTTATTTTATTTTATTTTTTTAGAGTTTGTTGGTTTTATTCAGGGATGACGTCGTCCAATCGTCGCTCCGGTTACCGTTTCCCTAATCGTCATAGATTATTTGCTGTTGTTACAACTGCTGGCCGTGTCTTGTGTCCTTTGGAGAGTAGTATCACTTCTGCCGCTAATGAACCGACTGCTGCTGTTGCCACCGCCCAGACTGGACCATCATCAGAGTCTGACGCCCCGGCGGCTCCGCATGACGTCCATGTTGACTGATGTTGACGACTGCCGTGGCAGGAGGATGAAGTCGGCTCTAGCGCTGGTGATGGTGGTGACCTTTATGGCGACTCTGGTGCTGGACGTCTCTGCTGCTGCCGCTCAGACGGCCACCGACATCAGGTCCAGCAGCCGAGGAGAAGCGCTTTGGAGCTGGTCAGACTCTGATGATGCTGCTGGCCAAGAGTTGTCCGACTCGATGGAATTGTCGCCGTCATCCGAAAACGAGTTTCTACTCCAATTGAGCTCTGACACTAATTGGACGTCGTATCTGAACGAGACGGAAGACGACGACGACGACCAAGTGGAGGAGGACCAAGACGACGAGGTAGAAGACGCCGTCATTTTCGATGAGGCCGATGGCGATGGCAACGGGACTAACTGGTGGACCAGTCCCGTCTACCCGAGCGGTTACACGCCGCTGGGTCTGGTCATCGCCTCCATTTTTGTCACCTTCATCATGATCATCATCGTTGGCGGCAACATTCTGGTCATCATCGCCATCGCCACCGAGCGCTCGCTCAAGGGCATTCAGAACTGGTTCATCGGCTCGCTGGCCGTGGCCGACTGTCTGCTGGGCGCCATCATCATGCCCTTCTCTCTGGCCAACGAGATGATGGGCTACTGGGTGTTTGGCCAGTGGTGGTGCGACGTCCACTCGGCCGTCGACGTCCTCCTCTGCACGTCCAGCATCATGAACCTCTGCCTCATCAGTTTGGATCGTTACTGGTCCATCACTCACGCCATCGAGTACCTGCGCAAGCGGACGCCCGAGCGCTGTGTCATCATGATCACCACCGTCTGGATCCTGAGCGGCCTCGTCTCCATTCCGCCTCTGCTCGGATGGAAGAAGGAAACGCCCCAGGGAGAATTCCCCAAATGCGAGGTATGTGATGCCGTCGTAATCCTAGCTGCTCCCGGTTTCAGTCATCCTCCATTTCATTTCTTTTAAATGAACTCGAATAGATCAGGCGCTATAAGACACGCGCAACAGTCGGAATCGTAATGTCTAGAAGGGTACCAGATCATTCCTTTGATATATTCATGTATTCCTTATTCCAAGTGAAATCAAGGCTGTGCGCAGCAGCAGCTTTCCAAGTCTTGCGGATTTATTAGTTCCGGTTATTTCTTTATATGATGTGCGCTTTGCTGTGCTGCACGGTCGTTTTCCTTTGCAATTCAATTCCCCAGCGCTGCTGGATGCTGGGCTCCGCCGGCAGCGCGATGGCGACAACCCGGCCATTTACTGATGCGCGGCGGTTGTGCACTTTTGGCTCTGCTGGTTTTGGCTCTTGTGTTTCATGTCGCCCGCGCGCAGAATTCAAATTATATTCCGTAGCGAATTCGACGCTATATAATACATGCCGCCGTACTATTTGCGTAATATTACGCTGCCGTGCGCTTGAACCCGACCCGCGCCCGCGTTCCTTCCCGGAGCAAGAGATATTCGCATTCTTGACGGGATTTCCTTTTTTGCCTCTTTGGAGATGGTAAAAGTCCTTCCGGTTATGGTGGGCGTTGCTGGAATTGATGGAATCAAGAAAAAAAGGGGGGGGAGACCCTCGTTTTCTTTATATTCAAACAAATCGAGGCCATACGCGAGTAAATCATGTGTCGTTTTTATTCTCTGGCCAAACGACCGTCGACTTATTGCCCATGCAAACGGCCCAAAAATGAACCGGAAAAAACAGGAAGCGCAAAAACGGCCTTGTCTAAAAATAGGAGAGGACCGTATGCAGGATGCAGGCCTACCCAAATGCTTATACACACAACCATGACGAAGTAAACAACAAAGAAAACCTTGAACCGAATCAGAAAAGAAAAAATCCTGAAAGGGTGGGGCGGAAAAAGCTGCAAGCTTTTCTGCTCGCAAATGTACATCAGGGCATTCAATAGCCTGGAGCACTATACAGTATAGTCTAGGGAGAAAGAAATAAAAAAATTTTTTTTTTTTCAAAAAATTCCACCTAATCCTCGTCTATATACGGCTGCAACCTTTCCGCCGGAGTGCGTGGCCATGCAGCACGGCGATGGGTCTTGAGTCGTGCTTCCCATCATTTCTTTAATAGATCCTTACAACGTTTTGGTAGAGTGCATACACACACTGACCAACTTCTTGCAGGTCCTTCAAATAAGTTGTACCAACCGATGACTTTAATTCCAAGTTTTTCAATCCATTGTTATTCACTTTCGCCTTGTGCCCGTTCCGCCTCAACAGAGAGTCTCTCTCCTCGCTCCTGTGATGTCAGATGGACGCACATTCAAATCGATAGGAGGCGCCAGCGTCGAGTATTTTCTTTTTTTTTTCCGATGTGATTTTGAGAAATAGGGGTACGGTTATATAGCCTACCTGCCAGTCAAGTGCGTAAAGCTGCCGACTCGGTTGACCAGCAACAGCACATGACGACCTTTGAGACTCTTTTGCTCCTGGTACAGTAAAAGGATTGACTTTTGGCCGAGGACATGTATTATATAAAAGGCGACTAGAAAAGCTATTAGAAGTTGGCAGAGTGTCTCTCTAGCAGCTCCACAGCACCAGCTCAAGAAGTGAAACTGGATCTTGTTAGACTTAATAATAGATATAGGAATCACCACTTTGGTCATGTGATATTGGCTGCGATTCTGTGACGCCAGCACGACAATACCTTGGGGTAGTACATTAAAGGTTAGGTCGGTTTTCGTACGGAGAACCATCACCGCACCCTTTGGACTATTTTTTGGTGGGGTTTTTCAATCACGTCGTCACTTGTGCTGCTGTCGCTCGACCCTTAATGCTGTTTCGGTTCAAGGGCGTCGGCCTGTCAACCCACCAGAGTGAATCGTAACTTGCCTTTTGGGCCACAGCATCACGTCTCTGACGCGCTCCCAAGTTCCTTCCAACTGGCCAGCTCCACCGCCCTATACTACATTAACACCCAAAGTCCATTTTGCTGCGGAAGAAAAAAATTGGGGGGCGGCGGAATTTCGCTCTTTGAACGCCGGCGTCAGGAAATTGAAATTTGGTGCGGGGGATCAGTTTGGGAGCAGATCGCAACCCGGCCTTTCACACACAGCACAAAAGCAACTGTATATGTGTGTATAGACTTGGGCTCATCTCTATATATCCAGCTATAGTATAGTGCTGTGGAGGGGGGTTCCCAATCGATTTGCTGTTTGGGAGGGAGACACGACGACGACTAGCATTTCCGCCCCGGCAGTGTGCAATATCCCATCATTCTCTCTTGTCTCTCCCTTCTCAGCTTCTCCGTCTTTTTTCTTATTTTCCCTTTTCCCATTCTCTTATTGTCTTCGGTCGGCGTCGCCTTTTGATTAGCTTTGGGTGTGCCCCAAACAATTAAAGCAAATCACCCAGCGCAATTGCGGCGGCACTGCACACACACACATCTATATACGCCTGCTATCCAGCTCTACTTCATGATACGCTGCAGCTGCTGGATGTACTATATAATAGAGAGGGAAAAAAATCCCCTTCCCCTCCGCTCAGATATATATCTAGTGAACTCTGTGAACTTGAAAGATGCCCTCAAAGTTTCCTGGTTGCTGGGATGTAAATTCTAAAGGCCATTTACCCCCGATGGCCAAAGGATTGCGGTGGCAGGATTTTCTCTCTCCAACTTCTTCGTCGTCGATGTAGAGTTGTATGTTTATAGGGTCGCGCCTGCTGGAAAGCCTCGATCGTATATGGGCCCCCACGTATCAAATGCATTTGACATATAGGCGCCGGGCTGTGATCTCGATCCACTTTGGGAGCCTCTAGACAGGAGCAGCAACGGGCCCAAGATGCTCTTCGATATTCTTTTCCCCCCTCTTGTTGTCAAGGGAGAAAGAGGTTCCGGTTGGAACGGGCCGAACGGTATAACAACAGACGTCTCTGGCGCACCACCACCGACCCCGGGAGTAAATCTAAAGCCCCCGGTGTGCCATTCTTCGTTTGCTGGTGCTGCTATGGTAGCTATATCGAACCGGCACTCGCAGTTAAGTTGAATGCGACACAGACCAACAAATACACTCCGTTCCACGTCGTGAATCGTTTCACGGTGAACACTCACATGCAGGACCGGCACGCATCATCGCATCCATTATGCATGGATATGTATGTATAGTACGTGTATATCTAGCAGCTTTATAGATGGCACTTATTATACCATCAGCTGGCGCTTATATTTTGCGCACCTCAAATTCTCCCACGATCGTCCCATTCCGATCTCCGTTTGGCGGAATCGGAATAGTTTCCCACTTTTCTTTCTAGTCCAACTTTTATTTTTGCCCGGAAGGCTGCTGCTGCTGCTGCTGGATGCTGTTGCTGTGCGTGACGGCTGCATCCGACGGATGGCCGAAAGATGCACACACACAGCCCCACAAGTTTATAGATATGCGCTTATATATCTCTCCGTCCGAGTTGCTGCCCAGCTCTCACATCTTTAGACATGTCGATGTATTCATTCCGCCACTCATCGTGATTCCATCACACAATGCTGGGCTGCCCACTCCCGCTGTTCCCGCTGCTCCTGCGATGTGTCATCCGCAGTTGCTGGGAGATCTAACTTTGTTTGTTGGGACATTTCCCAGCGGCCACTCACGCGGACTCTGCGGGACCGTTTGACGTGTCTCTCCCTCCTATACGCGCGCACACCAATAATGCGGCGAGTGGCTAGATCCAGGACGGATAGAGACCAGAGATAGAGAGATAGAAACTGGCAGCATCACTCAACCACCGAATGGACATTAAACCAATTTCGAGAGTTGCTGCTATTCCGGACTGCGTATGCAGTCGGAGGAGTCGTTATCAAATGCCAAAGTTTTGCTGCCGGGCAACATTATGGAGTAGCAGCAGCAGCCGACAAAGTTACTGATGTCTATGTGTCTGTTGCTCCGACTAATAGCTGACGGAGTTATTCCCATCTCTGGTGCGCACTTAGGCTACTGGCTACTATACCCCAGCACTGTACACACACACTCCTGATGCTGTTAGATCGCGCCCCAACTAGCCAATTAAGAGCCCGAGAGCTGATAGGGAAATAAACGGGGCCACCATCGCACCCAAACTGTGCCAAACTTTTCACGACGCCAATCCGACGGTGGACACACATCAGCAGCACAGCAGCCGAGGGCTTCCTCTATATGCTGGAAATATAGTTTCATTACGGTATACAGACGATGGATAGACGGACTCGGCGGCGTATTATATAGTAAGTATCATCATCGGTCAGCTCCGAAGCGCGCTTATTATGAATGCCTCCAGACTTGGACATTATTCTCTATGATATTATATCCGGTCTTGGTGCTTCCGCAATTTCGAATGCACCGCCCATTTGTGTCTAGATGCGAAATAACGCGGAGGTAATAGCAAAGCTTTACTCTATAATATTGCATCTGCTGGGGGTAATAGCAGAGCTTTACTCTATAATATTGCATCTGCTGTGGCAAGACAACTTGCTGGGATGATGGTGAGGCACCCGCTCTCTCCTGAGGAGGGCCAGCGACTAGACGCGGAGTTCTATAATATTCGGGATGGGTTTCGTACTGCTGCTGGCCAGCCATGCGTTGGCGGTTTTGCGGAAGAGTAGGGCGAGCTGGACGCGGACAAGTCATTTGGGAAAAGAGCCCAGTTTCCCCCTGCTGATTTTCGCCATCTATATCAAATGTACCCGAATGTATACCAGACTATACTGGTACTATAGTCCAGTACAACTACACATGTCTACGGTTTATAGACGCCGGAATGTATATTGAGCGTGGCGTGCGGAATACTTCTTGGAAATCGGCGGACGGACATGCACGGCCATCCCACACTAAGCGGTGGCTGCTGGATTTATCCGCGACAGGTTTGCAATTTATGGGAGGCTGAATGGAGCAGCGATATCCTAATGCTCATGTGAATTGTGTAGTATAGCTAAGTCTAAACCTTGGCTGCGTTTTGGCCAAATGTCGCTAGAGAATAATTAACCAGAGATTTATTTATATTGTATGTATTAACTGGTACAGCTCACTATAACGTGATGATAGTATGTGCTGTAGTCGTTTGTGAAAGGCTATTTTAAACCAAAAAAAAAGGATGTCGCTGGTCACTTTGACGTTTTCACGAAAATATAGATATAAGACTAATAAGAGCCAATCATCGTTGGAGATGGAAACGTAGACGGATGACTGGGAATTTCAATGACATCACGTACGTAACCTTTAAGAAAATCAATGACAATAGAGAGCAGAGACATGTATTAAGCGCGGCGTCAAGTTTCCATTTGACAAGAGAATATAATAATTTAGAAAACAAGGAAAATGAAAAGAGGCAAATGGTTGGAATGAGAGTGGAACATATAATAACAAAGGGCGCACAAGAATAAGCCAATATCTCCCGAGATGCAATTAAGTGCTGCGATGTTTCACCACCTTGCGATTTTATTATGAGGGTGAGCTTAACAGTTCAACATGGATAGCTGCTATGCAAATGAGCTGACACACATAAACACAGCACGGAAACACAAAATCTTGTCCATTCCGAAAGAATAAAATGGCCAAATTTAAAAAATCAAAACGCCATAATCGGCGCTTCGAAATCAAATTGACGATTGGATTTGAATTCTTCCCTCGTTCATCAATTTTCTTTAAAAAAAAAAGTCCGTCACATATTTTGTATTCTTTTTTTATAATAATAATATTCCCTTTGATAACTCAATTATTTCCCCATTTCTTTCGGGCTGTTAAATCCAAGACGACGTTTGTGTGTTATGTGACCAATTATGCAAGCAGATGGATTCTGAAAAATCCCTCCTTCTTTTTTTTCCAGTCTATAATAAGTAGTAAGATAAAAGAGAATATAGTCGAATAGTTTGATAGAGTAGGCTACTTTTATGGCCACTCAATGTTTAATTCAAGCCGCGACTCGTGGCACGTCTTTCCGCCTCGTTATCTTTTTTGGGGTTTTCTTTTATTCTGTGGCAACAACCCGTGGCACAACAGCTCACTGACGTCATTGCCACACATGTGTAAGAGCTATAGACATCTTCTACATATAGGAGAGCCTTTATTCGGATGTACATAAGTCCTGCGTGTGTGTCTATAAAAAGAGAATCCGACCGTGGCAGTTAGAAGACGAGAAAAGGAATCGCTGGGGACCATCAAGGGAGAAAACCGACCGAGCCCAGTATATAAGCATTTCAGACGGACAGCATCAATATTACAAAACGGGCAAAAAAAGGGAGGGGGGCGACCAGAGCGCGGTCAAGGCGATAACTGGGCGATCACAGTAGCAACATTCGAACCTATCAGAAAGAAGTAACAAGAGAAAGCGAAATAGAGAGCACATAGAGAGAGAGAAAATAACAGCCCAGCCAAGCCCAGCAGCAGCTGAGTCCCACTTCTGGGAAAACATCAGTTGATTGGCTTTTATACGCCCAACCAAGTTCCGTGCTCTCAATGCTGCCAACCTACGTGAGTTCGCAGAGTATCATCACGAAAAACAAGCCAAGTAGAAGGAACGCTGATGACGCAAACGTCCTCGTATAGTAACAGCCCGCAGCATATATAAGATTGCACATGAAAATCATATCCTACATATTATTATTACACATCAAACCTATATATATGTATATGGCCCTGGCAAGTCTGAATTAATAGACAATTCTATCTATACGGTGATGTTATGCATAGGTCATTTAATCCTATACGCCAGCACTTCCGAAATGCGGATGTATACAGATAGAGACCCGATCGGACGCGGGACAACTTTGCAGCCAAGCACTCAAGAGCTTAGGTTGAAATAACTATGCAGGAGCAGGAGTATACTCTAGACATATATAAGTCTAAAGCTTAATACAGGCTATATACGCTTATAGTTTCCTTTTCTTCGGATATGACCGCGCGTCCGTCGTCCTCCTTTGAATTAAACATGTGAACGCGTCGGGAAGGAATACAAAAAAAGAAGAAGATGTAAACGGACGTTTGGCTGCTGGCTGGTGTGCTGGACTGTGCCAGGGATTTCGATCGACTGAGGAAATATATAAACGCATTGCCCGCCACACTATTTTTTTTTTTTCCATCCACATCCGCACGGTCTCTCTAATGCTCGTCGTCTCTTTTTGCTGGCCGGAACTACACAGCAACGGAAAGGCCCACAGCAGCACAATCGATCCCGAGAGTTTTCGATCAATTTTTTGTTTTGTTTTGTTCGGAGGGGTTTTGCAGGTTTTCTTTCTATTCTTTCATTCCAACTTCCTTCCGGCTATTTTAAATTTCCCTGGATATATATCTCTCATTGCTCAGATGTGTGCTGGTATGTCATCCAATGAAGAGCGTGCGGGATTCTGTTTTTGATTTACAAGGCGGGAAAATTTTGAAATTTCGATCGTGACAAACGAAGTATGAACCAGTAAACCCCCACACATATTACTATGATTGCAAATTTGATTGTGCCAAAGCGCGAGTGCCAAAATCGCTCAAGGTCGACGGTTGGGGACGAGATCACGTTTAGACTGTCGTACACTCGAACACGTATATTCATGAATTCCCGTGAAAAATAAATAAAAAGGTTCCTGTGCGCTTAATACCTAGCGGCACTATAACCGCGTGACTCTAAAAATCAACCAATCGAGTAGATACAGTACGTACATGTACGGATAGATAGCTGGAAGGCTAACAAGTCCAGGCTGCTGGGGAGATTGCCGGCCAAACTCAATTGAATCGTCCCATTTGTTGATTCAATCCATCGTTGCTGCGACCGTCGTCGTCGTCGTCGGTTGATGATTTTCCCCGTACAACCCATACAAGACATCGCCAGCAGCAGCAAAGACACAACGACGCGTACACAAACACACAAAAAAAAAATTCAAAAGTGGCGCCCGAACAAATAAAAAAGGACATTTCAATAATTGCGTCAAATGTCAGAGAAAATAAGAATGACGCTGGGCAGAAAAGAAAAGAAAGAAATGAGATTATTCATTCTTCTTGTGCAGTTGGATAGATATTATCCTCTCGTCGCCGATCCTGCGTCTCTCGTCCGTCTTTGTCCTGTATACTTTGATGAACTTTTATATGCGCGTCCATGTGTATCCGTCGCTTGTCGAGAGTCTTGTGACTCTGCTCTGCGCTCTCTCAATCTTCATTAGGGCCGTCTGTGTGGACACTGTGGGCGCATCAGCAGCGAGGGACGAGCACAATCCAGCAAAGAAAAACGCGGGGACACATTCCGCCCAGCAGCAGCTGTAGAGAGCTGCAGCCGTTAGATTGCTTGAGATATATAGATTCTGCTGGCCGCTGACTCTATACATCTGCGTGCGTGACTGGTGATGGGACCCGCCACGGTGAAAAGTTTCATCCCCGGCACGCGCTCACCGTCCGCTGCTGGACGAGCAAATGTGATGGAGCCGAAAAAGGACAAGAAGAAGAAGAAGATGGGCGACGCGAAAGGAAAAAACGTGCCCAACTAATGTGCTCCCATACACGAACGCACGTTATACCCAACGGAGGGGGGATCCCGGAAAGGTCAACCATTCGTTTGCTGATATACAAAAAGTGTAGAAGAAAAATATAAAGGTTGAATGATATACACACAAATGCTGGGCAAATATATCAAAGAGAGAAAAAAAAGAAGAAATTCGTACCCAGGAAATGCTGGGCATAGAATAAAAAAAAGAAAAGGATATTATTGACCAACGAATTCGACGATTTAGAAACCGGCGGCCGCCAGCCAGAGGAGAGAGATTATATACTGTACTGTGCTGCTCACATGTGGCCCAGCAAATCGAAGTCGGGGACGTGCGGTGGCTTTTATTGATAACAATAAGGGCTGGGTTGTGTTTTTTGTTTTGTTTTCTTTATTTTTTAAAAATAACAACGCAGAACAATCATATCAATTTTTGAAAGTCGTATCGATTTCGGTGATGATTAGCTATGATATTCTTTGCATAGTCCTTCAGCCCAGCCACATCAGCAGTGGCTTATTAGATCCTTCTTTTTTATATTTCCCAATTGTTGTGTCACATTTTTTTTATTTTTCTGTGCCTTCGTGACAGCCAGACACCGACTGCTGGAATTGATCTTATTAGTCAATATAGCCTTCAATATTATGCCAGACGCCCGAATCAAATGAAACTCGGAATATAATATCAAGAGGAGCCGACCGGGCCATGCAGATATCTATTCGCCATTTACATGAATAATAGAAATTCCAGTCTAGACAGAATCATACAAAAAAAAAAGCTAAATAAGCCCATGGAATATATAAATAATATACAATACAAGATAATGCAATAAGTCTATATATATAGAGCCATTCTATATATAATATACAACACACCGGGAATGTTGTGTTCTATTATTACTGATGGAATGATCGGGCAGCATCCGGGGTAGGACTGTCGCCGACTGATAATTCGCTACACTGGGATATACATGGCGGTTGAGACGATGGGATTTCACTCCTCCCAGCTCATCACATATATAATACACCACGCGCTGCCTCTATATAATATATACCCACACATCATCACATTATATGTATATATATATAATCATCATCATCGCGTAGAATAATATGAGAAGGGAGAGTGGGTTGCATCCAGCAACAGCAGCAGCAGCAGCTCTTGTTCTCTAGCGAAATGAGAAAGGGCTGAACTGCTGCTGCTGTCGCTGTTGAAGCACAAAACTCTTCTTCTTTCTTTCTTTCTTTCTTTCTTTCTTTCTTTCTTTCTTCCTTCTCTCCTTTTCTTCTCTTATTCTTTCGGGCCGGTGGGGATGAAGAGGAGAGCAGAGACTGGATGAGATGATTCGCTCGGGCGGGAGGGGGGATGCTGCTGGACGTGCTGGGAGTGACGGTGCGCATCATTATCCCGTCGGATCCCGCCGGCTGGCTGAATAAATTAATAATTCTTATAGTACTACTATATACACACCCGAATATAACAGGAGCGCAAGCAAGTAGAAAGAGAGAAAGACGGGCACAGGGCCGGGTGCTCTGCTCCTATGTATGTACAGCACAGAGCGGCGGCGGTGGCAGATGGGCTGCTGCACATATCTTCACGCCTGGTGAGCGCCCGTCAGATTTCTATCGTCGTCGTCGCTGCTGCTGCTGCCCGGCCCGTCTTCCTTCCTCTCCTCTGCGAATTAGAATATTCAAGCGCAAACATCAGACATATACGGCGGCGGCCCTAAACTACATAAAGCTTTTTAATATAAGACGAATCTATACGACAGCACGCATTTCACAGTAATCGTCATCATCATCAAAGGCCCGTCAAAGACCGACACTGCTTTTTTCATAATAATAATATCTTAGACATTATAGGCCAGCAGCAAGCGGCTTCCGCTCTTTTATATTAGACTCGCTCTATATCTTATACAGTTCAACCAAGTCCTATATAGACACACAAGTTTGATATGCGGAGCCCAGCAGCAGGTCATGGGAGATGATGCCATAATTCCGGATAATCAATACTAGAGCTATTTTAAATGGTAGAATTGATTGAGGAATCAAATATGCCGCAGTTCATCCCGTTCAATCAATAACACATCAATGCTGTGTGTACAGCAACAGCGACTATATGTTTCATATGATATAGCGGGGGAAAAGGTCGACGGGTGATTATAATCCGGTGCGGGTTATTTATTAGATAGGCGCACTGATGACGTCGTCAATTCGTGATGCCCTTGAACTTTCCCATTTATAGATCCTATACGACCTACGACTTTATTTCGGGTCCATTTCGCCGCGTCACGCACGCCACCCATGCTGTGCTGGATTATTCCGACTGTGATGGCTAATTACTCTACATACTGCAGTTGGGTGCGATGATGCAACGACAGTCAACTCAAACCTTTATACTCGCATTTATGCCCAAGAAATGTAGATGTGTAAGTGGACCCCACCATCTAGTTATCTACTTTGAAAAATACGAAATTGTCACGCACGGAAAAGTCAAGTTGGCACAAACTCTACGGCGCCATTTTTGAAAAAAAGAAAAAAAAAAAGAAGATTAGAGATGACGCCGTATATGCAAAGCAGGATAAAAAAAGCACACACACACAGACAGGTGTTGCTGCCAGCTTCTCATTTCCATCACACCCAAAGTTTCTCTAATATGTCGAAAGAAGATTGTCGAAACTATTTTAGCCCGAAACTTGATTCTGCTCAGACGCGCAAACTTGTGTGCCCTAGTTAGTTTATAATCTAAGCCAATTTCAATTGCAGATAATCTAAGCGCAGTCTTATGTACAAATGGCGCCCATCAGTGGAGTAGCCAAATATTTGGGATGTCGTCATTTATTAGCCACACGTAAATGATCGTCTATAGAGTGTCAATATAATCCCTGAGCACTGCTATATCAAGTGGCCACCGTGGCCTTGCGGCTTTTCCCTTGCGCGGCTGTTAAAGTCGAGCGGATTTACGGCGTCCATTAGAGAGAGAGAGGGAGAAAGAAAAAGAGCCGACCGTAATAATAATATAATGCCAAATAAAAACAGCCGGCATATAGCACAACAAGTGCCAGCAGCTATAGACATTGATAGTGGCGCCGTTTGAATACAGTCGGCACACACTTGCGATCGTCGTTATCAATTGTTGAAAAAGGTCGTCGTCGCATTATATGACATCAAATTGGGTTCGCCGAGTGTGTGCGCGTCGTAAATATTAGGCTAGCTATACTTATCATCATCACCAGAACAGGGCCAAGAATGGAAATGGATTTCAAAAGAAAAGAAAAGAAACAGCCAGTACTTTGTGTGCCTTTTATAGGTCACAGCCGGAGTGAGCTATTACAAGTCTCAAAGGAGAGAATACATCTAGACGGAAATTTAATGCAAGTTGCTAGAGAGAATTGTAGAAAAGGTTAAAAGCTCATACGGCAGTAGAAACACACCGTGTGAGTGATAGTTATATATTGAAACAGAGTTAGGCTATATACTATACTATTATATGGGGATTATTTACTTAACTCTCTACTGTAGATCATTCGAGGTCGTTGTTTTTATTTTGGAGTATATAGACTGTACATTATAGTAGACGAAATAAAAGCCGGCGGCGGTGGCACTAAATAAATTCCGTCGTTTTTATTTGATCCTTGATCCCTTTTGCTGCCGCACAAGACCCTCGCCCTTATACGAGTATCTGGCGGATATCCCCCATGGATATCGCGCGCGTCCGTGGCATCAATTCGTCATCCATGGCTGTGGATGGCCTCGAGGATATGGCATATAGCGTGATGGGCAATATAACAACATTCGGCGGCACTCACAGACCAATAAGTTGACAATAACTCTCTCTCGCATAAAAAGGGCAAAGAAGAAGAGTCTATTATTTGATACAAGAGCCTCAAATGTGAAATATAGATGGGCCAACAAGTGCGGCGGGGCGACTGTATATAACAACGCCCGCGGGCGGCCACACCCTATATACAGTATACATATTTGAGCTTCAGAGGGTTTCTTATAATTCTTATTATTTATTTCTTTTTCGAAAGAGCACATCAGTGATAGCTTTAGATATACGAAATCGCACACCCCCCGCACCACACACTATCTATAAATAGAGTTAAATGAATAAATATTCTAGTGGCATGTTAAATGGATGATGATGCGGCTTGGACCTGCCTCTTATTCACTCTTGCATCAGGAATGTTATTATTCGGCGCATTTATTAGTTTTTCCGGGAACTAAGATGATGTGCTGGAGAAAAGAGAGAGAACCAGCGGCAGCTGCTTTATAACGACTCGACTCGATCCTTTTAAATAAGAAAACGAGATGGGAAAAAGCTGGGCTAGCACAACAGCGAATCTAGAAAGAAGAAGATGGATTGGGGCTCCAGGACTTTCCCTGCTGCTGCTGCAACAGCGTTCAGCCAAAAGGAAAAAGAAAAAGATCTAACGTGACTGAACTATATAAGCTATGCCTCCTATATGTTGACTCGGCCATCGTGCACGCCACATCGACGTCATCCGCTCGTACTGTGGCTGAGCTTTGGCTGCCATATATTATTATACAAGCCCCAGACCTTTGTTTCTTGTGGGGGCTCATCATTCTTACAAATAAATTAGTCCTGTTGTATATTTTCACTATATTCTACTGATTATGGATCTACTTATTTCTCTCATTGCGTTTTCGTTATAGAGTTGGGTCTCTATTTGTTCGACGCTATCCAGCGGTTTGTTTGATAGAATAGGCCGGTGATGGTTGGCAGCAGTAGCTTCAAGTTCGAACGAAGTGAGCTAGAGAGAGAAAATAAGGAACTTGTTTCATCCGCGGGAAACTTATATTCTCTCTCATCTCCCTTTTATTTCTCGCAGGACTGTAGATTGTAGAGCTTTTCTTCTCCTATCTCATTAAGAAATCCTCGTTTGGGTTGGATAGCGGCGCCATCCCAGTATATACATAGGGAAATCTAATAACAAGGCAACGTTGAGAATATATCTATCCAGCCAGATCGACTAAGTTGATGATAGGGAAAAAGGGGGCCCTGTTAAGCAGCAAAGAAGAAAAAATAAAACTTTATTTTTTCCCCCGGATATTATAGGCGGATAGATGTTATACGTATTGTATAGACAACCAGTTGTTTATAGCCCATAAAGGGAAGCCACTTATTCTGTAAAAAAAAAAACCCGCTGGAGTTTGTCAAACCATCCGCTTTTAACTTTCACAATCTATATACAAGATCGTTGCTGGTTAATTGGCTTTTCATTAACGGTATAGATAACAAATAGAACATTGAATATTACACAGCACAGGACCTATACTATCTTTTTTTTTTATATCCGGTCGCTGCGTGTGTGTGTGTATAGTAGATTGTCTCTATTTCATTTCCAGACAGATAGAAATCGATATTATAATGTATATAACATCGACCATCTTTTATGTTTCCCTCCTTTTTTGGGGGGGTTTGATTTCCCGCGATGTAATAAAAGTCTAGACGGACGGATAGTGAGCCACTGCGTGCAGTGTGCCATGGCTCTAGAGTATTGGACATTGAGAAGCTGATAAGGAGATGCGCGCGGGAAATTCGAACACTTCCGCGCACCGCGCCGTCCCACCATTGATGCAATACGTTGGGGGACCGGGGGGAGCGGCCGCGATACGATCCCGCGATGTTGCTGCGGGTTCAACGGGTCCTATAACACCGAAACGGACCTATCTCATAGCCATTTGCTCTGGCCATTGCCCAGCGTGTCTAGTCAGGGAAATGCGGACTATCTTACATTTGATCCCATCAAGGAATATTCAAGCGTTACGTAATTGGAAATCCTGTTTCCAACTGCAATCAAAGAATGTGTGCTAGCCGGATCTCCCAAGAATCTGGTCGTCACGCTATCAGAACTTTTATACTTTAAATATCATGTGACTCTATAATATGCATGGAAAAGTTATGGTTACGTCACGTAGGATATGCAGGTGATTTATACATCAAGAACGTGGGTGTCTATTTAAAAGAGACGAGCGCATTCGAAGAAAAAGGAGCGACAATGAGCGCTAATGCGATATTGAGAATTGGAATATGCTATGGAAGAAAAGGATGACGATAAAAGAGCTTCTCTTCTAGTATGTGTAGAATTCACGTTATAATAAGAATTTCTCATTCCCGATCGCCAGATAAAATCACGCAATAACAAAGTAGACTATATCGAAATGGTATATATTTTGGGACGTATTAATACCGAGAACTATAAATATGTACGTCAAATACTTTATTATGGAATCATAATAAAAATGTTTGAAGCTGCAACGGATAAAAAGTAAAGGCGCTGGAGTTTAAACAAACAATTCGCTAGACAATTCGTCGTTGGTATTATTGAAACAGGACAGCTTTGAAATTTTATTTCCAGGGTTGGGATCGGGAGTCTGAGTAAGACTCTCTCAAACAAATAGCGCGTCGACTTGTATTGCCTAGAGCACATAACGCGCTTCTATAGACAGAGTAATACCGGCGTGCTGCAAGAGCGCGGGAAAGTTCAAAAGTCTTTGCTGGAGAGCTCACGTGCCTAGCTGAGACCACTCGATGTCTCTGCTGTGTCAATATAACCTTTTAATATACATATAGAGGCTACGTAAAAGAATGTTCACTATTGATTGTTTGGTGGCCATTCCGGCTGTAGTATGTATAGTACTCGACCTCATATATTGGGCCTCTCGCGTCCCGCGCGATCGATTCATCACAGCTCAGTTTCAATTTCGTGATTTGCAAATTACATTACAAGGGGCAAATCCAATCAATTTTTTTGTTGCGGGGGTAGCAGCTCCGCCCATCGAATGTTTCACATTATATTAAAACATCCGCCGGAGCCGAATATCTACTATAAGCCGGGGCAAAAATCGACAAATTATACTTTTTTTTTTCAAATTTCTCATTATGTCTGAAACAACGAAGGAAATAAAAAATATAACGAGAAGAAGAAGAAGAAAAAAGAAAGTGAAAGAAAATAGGCCCGTTTCTTTGAAAAAGAATGAGAGATGGGAGGCACAATTACGTATATTCTCTCTCCTATTATTATTATAATTCATGCGCCAAGCATGATGTACAGTATATGTCTACATAGACATGGTTATAGGTGTACAGCAGCTAAGGTCGTCGTAGACATAAAAGGAGGCGTCGCTGCGTGCCGAATACATTCACAATAACGAGAGATGTGTCAAAACAAACAAACGAATCAAGGAAGAAAAATAAAAAAAAATAAAATGAGGAATTCGTCTTGTTGTGGAGGACACAACAAAGGCGCGAGCAGTTGACAAAATATCCATCCTGGAAGGAAAGACGGGGGAGAATAGAAATGAATCTCATCAACGATGACTGTGTGCTGTGTGTCCCCTTTTCAGCACTTTCCTTCCGCTCTACAGCAGCAGCACCGACGTCTATACCTACAGGGAATTTTCCATCAAACAAAAAAATATAAAAAAATTGTTTTCTTCTTCTCTTTTTGGGTGAGAGGGGCCGTCCCTCGACGTGTTCCCTCCGGTCCTTTTCTCATCAAAAAACGACGACGACGACGACGTCGGTAGGGTGAAGTATATAGCCTAGCTACTCTCGTATATGTATAGCCCACCCCCATCATACACACAACAGGCACGTGCGTGTAATATATGCAAGCTCCCCCGAAAACGGCTTCATCCCGGAGTAATACAACAACAACAACAGCTCTGCTGCTCTATATAGCTCTGCTCTCATCCATTGCGCATTGTGCCAGGCTGCCTGCAGCAAATTCTTCGAGATCCGCCAACTTTTATTCACGCGTCTGGCGTGAACATCATCGCCCAAGAAAAACAATTCAGCAATTCAGTCGCTTTATTTATTAAAAAATTTAGTTTCAAGACAGACGAATTCGTATAGACAATTTGTTAATGGATGTGCAAATGCTGCTGGGCGCACAACTGCGGAGAAAACTATATAAAACGAATAAAGCAATGTTCATAATAGTACAAATATTATTACTGCAGTATGTAGAAATTTAATAACGTCTGGGCAACAGCGCAACACACTTGAGGGCTGTGAGAATATCACGATTAAGTTTCGGCGGCCGCTGATGGCTGTGGATTATATTGCCATACTCGGTCACAAGGCGGAATGAAATGCTGCAGGTCGTTGGAGACGTGTTGTTAAATCATTGATCAGAGTCTGTGCACGCAGCTCAGCCATCCGGAAGCGACGAGAAAATATCTCTAAGGGTTTGATTGGGCACGGCAGTGAACTGTACATGGATCCGTTGACCCCGCGCGCGTGTTCGATGTTGTATAAAGGCTATATAGATATTTATATAGCGGAGATTTGTTTATTTATTAATATTCCCTTGATTTTCACGTCTAGTCAACAGATGCCGGTCACGTTCTGGCGTGAGCGGAACGTGTGAGGCTGCTGCTGCTACTACAGGGAGGCTATAGATATTCAATTATCAAGTATACTGTATGTCCGAAATTGTCGCGAATCCTCACAAGTATATCGTCCGAGCCAATTGTATGTAGGAAGAACGTCGCCTGGGGGTTTTCCAGCTGCCGGGTGAGAGGACGTTCTGTTTCGGCGCATTCGGCAGAGAATAAAATAAAAAAGTGCAAAGAGTTTGGCACGGACCGGCACGTATACTTGACCTTATTATTCGAATGTATAAGATATAGAAGCAGTCGCAATTCCGCATGTAGCCTACTAATAGCTCGTATTTTCATTTCTTATTTTAAAAAAAAAGGAATAGTCGACATTAAAGCCTTTTATAAACCACTTGGAAATGATGATTTACATCACCCGTCTCCGGCTAAATATGGAACTCTATATAACGTCGTTATTCATCACGATCGAAATACAAATATAAAAAGATCCCGCCCTATATAGATAATACAACACACTATATGTAATTGATCGGTGTGTGATGGCGACCCTGCCAAGTCTTATGCTGGCTATAGCCACCCTCCCGCGGTCTGCTCTCTCTGTCTCTATTGTTACGCAACAATATAAAAAGAAGGACGTTAGACATTGTATGTCGCGCCTTTGATAGATCCAGGTCAATCGTTGTTTATATCTATAAAAGCCGTCCTTGGCAGAGAGTATATATAATATCCAGCAGCAGCTTTGGTATAATACCTATTTTTCCCATATAGTTTTGGAGATATACGTCTAATACGTATATCCGCTGCCTGTCGCGTTACGTTATGATAGGCCAATACGATATAAACGAACCAATCCAACGTTATATATCAAAAGGTATTTATATAGATGTATAGCTATAAAACGCAACAGTCCCCTTTAATATTTCGTTGCGAACGCGTTTTCTTTTTTCTGGTTCCGCCATCTCAGCCGCGGATCGATCCAATTCCCATTCGTGTGCTTTGGCGCTCATATCAAGGGCAATCGCTGGCGATGGATTTATGACCCACATATGATTTAGCCACGGGCTCAGCAGCCACGTAGATATTATAGTTGCCATTATTCCCTATATAAGAACTATTATTATAAATAGTGGATCGGGATGCGAGCGAGAGCGCAATGTTTCCGTCTAGATGCGCCTACGTCATCATCATCATCCGGCAGCCTCTAAAGTGTCTATAAATACATACTTGATTACTGACGCGCTATAATAGCAGCGGGCGGCTCGTTATGAGCCAAAGTATCAAAAGCAATTTAGACATGAGACAGCACAGCAGCTGAGCTTTATAGCTATAGGAGCCAGGAGCCAGCCGGAGGCTCAAGGAGAGCCGTGACTAATTTAATGCCGAGCTGCCATTCTTCATTGCGTCTTTTGCTTCCACCGTTCTTCTTCACGAAACAAAAAAGAAAGAAAGAAGAAGAAGAAGAAAACAAAAGGATAACTGAGATGCCCTATACGCTAGAGCAAACACTTGACGACACAATAACATCAGCGGGAGACAGCAGAGTTCAAGTTCGTTGCTGCTGCTGCTGCTCCTGCCTGTCGCCCGTATAAATGTGCCGTATAGGATACATTCACAGCATGAAAGACACGAACGTTATTTGTTGCCCGACTGACGGCCCTATAGAAAATAGAGGGCAGCAGCTCGACGGGGAGATATGCGCGACAAATGCCGTCACCTGTTCAACCATCCGTGGCCGGCAGCAGCAGCGGGTGCGTCTTATATGTCTACGCACAGGTCCTTGATTCCAATTACGTGACAGTTCAAGGGACTGCAGCACAGCTAGCGCTTATTAGACACAGAGAAAATTGAAAGCGTCGGAGAAATAATAGTATTAACCCAGCAGTCGAAGAAATGTGTTTTCTCCTTTATTACACCCATTTGAATTTGCCGCCGTTTTTTTTGAAATGATAAGTCATTACCTGTTTTGTTTTGTATTTCCGGAAATGTATTGCAGCTGAGCGAAGATATCGGCTACGTCCTGTACTCGGCCCTGGGCTCGTTCTACATCCCCAGTTGCATCATGGTGTTTGTGTACATCCGGATTTACTACGCGGCCAGGGCCAGGGCGCGCCGGTCCCAGGAGAACAAGATCAAGCGCAAACTCTCGCAGACCAAGGAGCAACAGCTGGAACAGCAGCAGCAGAGGCGCCTCAGCAAGCAGAAGGCAGAGATGCAACAACAACAACAACAACAACAGCAAAAGGAAGAATTGGAGATGAAGCCAATCAAAGTGGCCGTGCTGGCCGGCACGGACGCCGTCGGCAAAGATCATCAACACTCGACGCAACAGTCGGTCATGGCTAATAACAACGGCAACGCCCAGGGTGACAGGAGCCTTCCTGCTCCGGTGGCTCCATCATCCCGCGGATCGCTCACCAACATCAAACCGCTGCCGGACGGCCAACACCACCAACAGCACAGGACCATCAGCGAGACGGCCGACATCAGGAGGCACAGTCTGTCGATAGGCGACGTCGGATTGAGGAATCTGACAACGAATTGGGGCCCGTCGCTGTCGGTGGACCGGCTGAGCGTCTTTGACGGATGCCGGACGACTAACAACAAGCCGAGAAACGGGTTCAAGGTCGATCAATCCTTCCGCCCGTCTCCCCAGCAAAAGGCGTCGTCCAACGCCCCCTCGGCGGCGCCCAGTCTGACGGCCATCAACGAATCCTCATCCACCGGCGACGATCAGTGCCAGAAGCAGCTGCAGCAGCCGACGGATGACATTCCGGCGGAGGGCGTGGCCCTGCCGCCGGCAGCTCAACGTCCGTCGTCGCTCAAGAACGGCGGCGATCGAACGACGACGGCGACGCTGGGAACGAGACATTGCGTCACTTTCGAGTGTCTCACGGTGGAGAGCAGCAGCGTCACTTATTCGACTGTCAAATGTTTCAGTGGCGACCACCAGCCGCCGCCGATCCTCAACAACAAAGTCGAACCGGAACCGACGGCCATGGCGACCATTTGCGAGCAGCAGGCGGCGGCCCCGGCCGCTGCTGTTGTCCCGCCGGTACCCAATAAACGGACGCCGCTGCTGGGCCAGAAGCCGCGGAGTCGGTTCGAAAAATTGGCCAGGCGGATCTTGGCCACCGGATTGGCGGAAGGGAGCGCTCCGGCCGAGACCAGCAAGATGAACTCGTCGTCGACTTACGAATGGTCGTCGGCCACCAACGACGACGACCACCACCTGGAATCTCCGTCGCCCATCAACGCTTCCGACAACGTCAGCATGATGACCGATCCGGCGCCGCCGACCTCCGGCGGCAAGACTTCCGCTTCCGTTTCGGCCTCCGCCGCCTCGGCCGCCAGCAATCACAAGACGTTGCGATCCAGCGGGAGTCACGACCTGAACAACGAGAACGACATGGCCAGCGACGGGGGACTTGATCCTTCGTCGTCAGATTCGGGCACTTTGGCCCGTTGCACCGTCGTCCGTCCCCTCAAGATCCGCTTCTGCCGGCCCAATTCCGGCAGCGTTCACAAAAAGTCTTCCAAAGCCAAACGACAGGTATAAATTTGCCACTTTAACTCACTCTATTATCTATATAACTATTTATATGATGACACCGGTTTGAATTGTTGCAATTGTTGGCTGGGCACCACCAAATGTTGATGATGGCGCGACACCCATAAGCTCCTGATATATTTCCTGCGGAATAACCAGAACCCAAAACAAAGAGGGAAGGGGATATCTTTTGCGGTAATAGGAGCTCAGCAGGAGCCAAACATATTTATTGATCGACTCAACCCAAAAGAAAAAGAAAAAAGTAAAAAGGAAGAAATCTGGATGGAAACGAAAGCCAGCGGAGCTGTTTTGTTTTATATGTTGTTCTATCGACGCCGACGAACGAAAAAGAAATGGAACGCTTATTACATTATGATATAGGCCGTCTCTATCGTTTGCCAATGGATATGCCAAACAAAAACGAGAAAAATCCTCCGTGCTCGCCGGGGGACCTCACATCGTCGGACTGACGCCTGTACCAAAGGAAACTATGCAAAACGCTAACATTTCCCATTTCGATCGTCATTCCGTTTTAATTAGAATAACGCAGGAAGCAAAAAAAGAGAGACTGCCAAAACACCATCGTTAGTGCATGCAAGTATATAGGAAATGTCGCAGAGTGCAGATCATATCGTGGAGGCGTTTATTAACTAGAACAAACGGCGAGGAAGTATAAACGGAAAGATCGGGAGTTCCGTTGTATAATGAACCGTGTCTAAGCGTGTTATATGTATGTGTTTAGCCGAAGGTGTGTGTACGGGGCACGGCCAACTCCGTGTATACATAACTCTTCGTCAATTAAGGATATATCTCCGATACATCAATATCCAGTATTTTCCCATTTGCTGAATAACTGGCGGGTGCGCAGTTGATAGCAAATGAGGACACATGTGTGAAACGGCCTGGCTGGTTTGAGTGCCGGTTGGTTTACCGCAGCCGCACACTTTCAAACTTTTTGGTTTGAATCCAGGAAAAATAAGAACAACAAATATGGCGCTTGGAAAACACCGGGCCTCGCCATATGTTTCAATATAAACACGGGCGGGCGGGTGTGCGCCATTATAAGGAAGTATATAGACATGTATAATGCTCCGCGTCAGCAGCAGTGCAAACTCTGCAAATGAAACCCAAAGTTCTGTTGGCATAAAATCCGCCGAGAGTCAACGAGAACTAGGAGAGGAACAACGAAATATTAAGTGAAAAAAGGGGAATATTACTTAGGGAAACAAAAAAAAAGGTTGAGCAATTATTATTGCAGAAAACGTTTCATCAAGGAAAAAAATCACGCTCCAATAAACTTTTTAATAAAACAACCGAAGCAGGAAGATGAAAAAGAAAAAAAGGAAATTATATATGTTTTTTTTTTCCCTTGTAGTTTAGGAGACTCTGTTGAAGCAGTATCTGTTTTAATAGATGCATACACTCTATATAATGATTGATGTTCGCATCTAGACAAACAAAGAAGAGAGTTTTCCCGCTATCATTTTCCGTTTTGAATTGATGATTGATCTCAAAATCTAGTTTTATCGGATTATCCAGTTTTATTTCCGTTTTATTTGGTTTTAGTTTTTTTTAAATTACCATATTAATTATTTGTTTTTTTTTTTAAAGACAAATTCATTAAAAAAAACTCGATAATTAAAAAATTCTCTTGAGTTAATTTTCGCAATCTGGCAATTGGCAAATCCCAAACCGGGCAATCCCAGATTGCAGACTGCAATTTAGTAAGGAGACACATGAAACGTCTTTTCTTTTTCTTTTGAACTTTTGAAAATGTTAGAAAATACTAAAATCATAGATATATCCTACAAGAGAATACTTTGTGCACAACGGCCATTCTACGATTTTGGCAGGTATGTTTGTCTTAATTTTGTAAATCTGGGTGCAAATTATTTTGTAGTGTATAAAGCTGGCAGAGGCATACCTGAGATAGCTTCCTTTTATTGTCAGCCTCAGAGGAATGGTGGAATTAGAAAAAAACTTGTTAGAACTTTATGATGAAGACATTTCAGGCATCTCAGAGTTTTCTTGTCCAACATCATACATGTGTGAACAAGTCACTCGGTGGGTCTTGTTGGTGAAGCAACTCTCAGAAAGCTACGTTCAGGATTTTTCACATTGAGGACTAGAAATTTATTTATTGATTTTTTATTTAGTTTAAAAACAAGATAAAACTGAATAACAAACCAAATATTACTTAGTTTGTGTTTAAAGCAACAAAAACGATTTTGATTTCATTTGCATTTTTCGAAAAACTAGATTATTGATTTTAGTTTTGCGTAGTTTGTTTTTAAACACAATTTGCAACGCCGATAGTTACCCAACAACTGGATAATAGCGAAACGCGATGGGCTGGTCTTAAAAGCGAAATCCTGTACTAGTACAGCAGAGCCAATATATTTCATTGTTAAGTACTATGTGTGTGTCTATATAATGGCAGTTGTCAAGCGAACTTTTTGTCTACATAAATACAAAGCGCATTGGAGGCTTTTGTGTTTAGATACAGATGGATTATAGGACGCAGGCTGCAGCCGTTTTGATTCACTGGTGTGGGAAAATGTACGCAGTAGCTAGAAGCCCTATGTAACGATTGTAAATAGCGTCTGACTCGTTTGGTGCAGAAGCAAAGTTGGGAGCAGACACAAGTTTTGCCAGCATGCTCGCTCTTTCTCTATAAAACACAGACTGTGAAACTACCGTCTACAGCACTATACTACTGGCCTGCAGAAAAATAGTTGTCTCTCAAGTTGGGAGTTGGGGATCGCCATTATACAACCAAGTTCAACGGCCGGAAGATATATATGCTATAAGCTCCAAGACTCTTGCAGAGCTGGCCAATTATGTCTAGATGGGGGGCACATCTTAATATTTTTATAATGACACTAATGGTTTAATGCCTCCCTGTCATTGGTGATGTGGATGTACGTGCGTCAATGAACGGCCACCGTATCAATGGTATCTACTGCAGTTCCGGTGAGGATTTGATTATATAAATAGACTCTTTGGTCGTCGGTATAATAGTGGACATGAAAGAAGCCGCACGTATGTATCCCGCCAAAGAATATGGGTTTTTTTTTTTTTCCTTTTATTGTCAGGGCGTGGCTGCTTAATGATAATAAGAATCGCTAATAACAAGTCAATGAACGGGACTATAACGAAGCGGGTGAAAGAAATATGAGATCGTCTCTCTCTATACTCTGCCCACACTCTATATCCTTGTGCTGTGCTTCATCCCGCAGCAGCAGCAGTTCGTTTGTGCAATTTATATTCGGCGGTTGATCATCAGCGACTGTTGGGTGGTTCGTTCATTAAACGGTCTCTCGGATTTGTCTTGTGGCAAAGCCTTTGCTATAAAAAGCCACGTTCCCCCTCATCCCACCCCATACAAAAGCTGGCTAATCTATACGCGATGGAGATCTTAGACACTGTTCATTAGTGCGGAAAACGGAACTAATTAACCGACCGGAGAGAAAGGGGGGGAGACAGAAGAGTTGGCAGATTGACGAGAGAGACGAAAAAGAAATCGGCTATATACTATATGATATAACACTCTCCGATTTTTTGATCCGACTCCGACTGTGTAGCTGGTTAGATGATTCAGAGTTGACAATCTAAACAGACGTGGCGCATCCATCTATGTAATAGGCGTTTCGAAAGAAAAGCCTCGCTCACATTAATTATTATATGCCTTTGACCGATCTGAATGGAGAAATCTATGGAAGCATAAACTCAATAATAATAATAGATACAGGCGCCGAGAGATCTGAGCTTTCACGTTCGACAACAGCAGTCTTGTTGGATCTACGTATCTTTTAATCTTCTTTGTAAAAGCAGAAGGGGAGAAAGGGAACGTGTAGACACAAACGTGGAAAAATATAAGGCCGTCGAGAGTGATGGGAACAGACAATGTTCCATCCCGCGTCCTATCGTTTCTTCGCCATCTTCTACTACACGCTGTGCGCTGCCGTGTTGCCTAGGTTCTCTTTTATGCGGCAGCCAACCTAATCACACGACTACCCGCATCCGGTTACACACGAGATGGGATTCGTGCTGGCAAGACATAAGACCCAGGCACGGGAAACTGTCACGATCCCACGAATCAAAGTCGATGAATCGCGGAGAATATGTCGCCAAATCCTCGTCCGGCAGCAGTAGCAGCAGCTCACGGGGATTTGATTCTCTTCTTCGCTCGGGCGTAAGAAACAACCAAACAACAACAACCTTGCCGGTAGTTGTATATATGGGAACATTCGATTGCAGTCGTTTCTTTGCCGTCTGCTGCTTCGTGAAAACGGCATTCATCTTATTTCTCTTCTTTGCCGCCTTGTTTTTGGGTCGGATGGGCAAAAACTAACACGGATGGTTTACCTAGAAAAGCTAACAGCATTTCTACATGCACCGCTGCCGTGGGAGGAGCCATCAGTGCACCTTTTTTCACCCAACATGTATATTCCCCAGTTGGTCTTTTTTCTTTTCTGAGGGGGTCAAATATATTTCCTTGCGAGACGTGAAGGCTTCCCTATGACGTCCGTTGTCATAATTCACGTTTTCTTTTTTGCGTTTATTGTGAGAGAGAGCTGCGGGTTTGTGGCCACGACGCGTTCGCCGTCGGAGCGCCAAAGATCAATATCGAACCCGATCCCACCACCAGCAGAAAGTCGGAGAAAGAAGAGCACAAAGGGAGAAAGAATTTCGCGTGAATTCTCATGTTTTCGACCCGTTTTTATTATTATTATTGTGGTTTTCTTGCCTGTCGTCGTGTGGTGTTGGTTGATCCCATTTCATTATTTATTCCATTAAACCAGAATCAATTCGATATGCCATCTCTCTCTCGTGGAGGAATGAAGGGTTGATATTGAAAATTCCTCCCAATTATAATATCCATTGAAGTTGCCCTCTCGGTGTCTGACTGCCTGTGAACGAGGATCTTTTTTCTAATCCATCATCTCTCGTTCATAACCCACTGATGCGACGAATCTGAAGCCAACACGTTCGAAACGAAAGAAAACTGAACGTAATTAAGTATAGTGCTGCTGGGTTACACTGTAGAAAGAAACTCCGCTAGACGTTTCCGTATCCGACGGCCAACATCGCCACAGATTTATCGCATACTAA